>NC_092208.1:78977256-79025978 GCF_043381705.1 Parasteatoda tepidariorum
CGCTTGGTACCAGATACCTCAGACTACCTATTAGCACCTTGTGGAATCAATGCCACGGCGGGTGCTAGCAGTTTTGAGGGCTAAAGGTGGTCTTACATGTTATTAGCAGGGTGGTCATAATGTAATGGCTCTTCGGTGTATATTCATATATTAGTTATATATTACTTATTAGTATATATTATATTAGTTATTAGTATATTAAGTTATTAGTTATTAATATATTAGTTATTAGCATATATATTCATATATTAATTATAATGAATTATTAATATTCATTATAACTATTTACTCTATTTTAATATTCAAAGTATATAGTAACTTTCAAATCTAATTAATTCGAAACTAAATAAGAACTGAGAAGAAAAAAAAACCTGAATTAACTTACGAAATTATACAAATAATCATAAAAGGACAATAATAATAAAATAAAATGAAATAAAATAAAATAAGATAAAATAAAATAAAATAAAATAAAATAAAATAAAGTACGAAAAGAGGAGAGAGAAAATGTGTTAAGGAAAAGTGTGCAAACTTCCAACCTCGATCTGACCTTAAAAAGATGGTCGCTTTAAGTCAAAAGATTGCGGAAAAAGATAGTTCCACATGCAGAGTCGACAGGCGAAATAACTGAGATAAATTGCATTTAACATTTCGAATAGTTGACACTGTGAAAAGGTGACTGGAAGTGCGGAAGGAATGAATTTAACAACTTTTACCTTGATCATAAAAAAAAAGAAGAAAAATCTTGTTGCCATTTTCAAGTTCAAAGAGCGAGTAATTCCTCGAGTGCAGAACTTTCATTGAATAGCTTAAAAATAAATATCGTTTGAGAAGAATTCTTAACGGTTTTGAATTGCTATGAGCATGCCCTTTCCCTATATTTACGTACTGCTTAATTTGCCAGGCCAAGGCGTGAGTTTTTTTTGCTTTATAAAAGAGTGCCAACTAAGTTCATGAGACAAAATGTAATTGAATTTTAATTGTTTATTGTTATTATTATTTTTCATTCAAAGTGGAACTGCTTAAAGTTATTATAATTTAGGAATTCGTAATTATTTAAAATCTGTGAATGAAGCGCAATTGCACAATTTACTGAAATTGCTGAGCAGGTAACCTTTTAAAATTTTAAAAATTGAAATGAAGAGTCTTAGGCCAATCCAAAGCCATTATTTCTTACTGGGTAGTTCGATGATTAGAAAAAAAACCGTTTATAAAGTTTCCTTCTGTAAGGTGTAAATAAATAAAATATCTCTTTGAAAAATAATATAAATTTGAAAATAAACTTCGAAAATTCCAATAGGTAGGAAAATGATATTTTCCCTTTATATTTATGTATTATTTAGTTTATTTGTTCGGAAAATAAGATTCTTCTGAATTTTAAAAAGTATAAATATTTCTTGGGAATCGTGAAAGTTGAACGATTTTAAGTAAAAACCATTTCTTTACTTTTTTTTATTATCGTTTTCTAAACTTTTCTAAAGGAAAAAAATGAAATGTTAGAAGAGAATTTGTTTTCTCAAAGTGTTTGTGATTTCAGTATGGATATACAATTTTTTTTTAAAGCATAGGGAATGATATTGGAGGATTTAATGACTTGAGAAATTGAATAGACGAGTCTTTAATGCAAAAGCAAAGAAGCTGTTTTTATCAAAATTTTACAATATATTGCAAAAGAGATTAACAAAAAAAGCTAGAAAATTTTTTTTCCAAGAATAGTTATAAATAATAAATATTATCTGAGAAGAATTCTTAATTGTAAAACAGTTGAAAAGAATGCGCTTTTTTTTTCTATCTTCATTTTAGCAATTTCCCGAATGCATTTTGAAAATAATTTTTTTACCACAATTTATGAATTGAAAGTTTGGGGAAATTTCAAAAAAAAATTGAGGGAAACTTTTTTTTAAATTTTAATTATTTATTTTACACATGCATTTTTACTTGGAAAATTACAAGTACAGGTCCAATGAAAATGAACTGGAGAGTTTTCTTAAATTTGTTTAAGAAGGAATTTAAACGAATAAATGAAGATTTTTAATTTTCTGTTGTACCATAGAAGACTGTCTTCCTAATTGCATGTTTTTGGCACATTGTGTTAAAAAAATAAAAGATGAACGTCATGATATGGTGTTTTTCTTTAAACCATAAAAGAAAAGATGATTGGTGCTTAAGCACTTCATGCATTCTCATTTGGTAGAAAAATTACATGATATTATATACAAAGAATATCCAGACATTGCTTCACCAGTATAAGCGCTGTTATCAGTACAAAAGTATGCAGTAAATTAGCAAATGTTATCACGTGGTATTTGTTTCTTTATCCTTTATATAATGGTACTTATTGGTAATACTTATTTATTATCCCTACTTTGTAGTTTCATGATTATTAAACAGTAAGTAACCTCTGTTTAATTTTATAATAAGTTGTAAGTAAAACAGTGCTTATATATCGTTTTCAATTAAAATAATGAAGAGTACAATTTTATTAAAAGTTACTGAAGCAATATTAAGAGTTGACTTTTCGCACTATTGTTAATTAATATTCCTGGAAAAAATATAATCGAAAATTAAATATGTATTTAAAAAAATAAGTTGGAGGATGAAGTTGCAATAATAGCCCAAGTTCAAGGGATTGTGTTTGGTTTCAAATCATTTCATAATTATTATGATTTTATTATTATTTTTTCGTATTATGCATATCATTAATTATGCATAGCTTAAAATTTATATTAAATATACAATTGAACCATGATATCACAAACTTCAATAACATGAGTTTTTCGATAATACGAAAATTTTTTTGTCCCCTACGCCTTGTTATCCTCTTGAAGAAATATTCTTTTAGCTAACTATATTTATAGGAGACCCTCGATTTTACGAATTACCATTTTTTTTAAAAACAAACTTTTTCCCTTGATTTCTGAAAAATTAATTTTTTTTTAATATTCCAATTTTTAAGACCTTCTCTTGAACAATTTTATGAATTATTTCTTGAAGCTTTGGGAAGAATCAAAAATACCAGCTGTTGCCCGTGCAGGGGTATTTAGATTTCAATTGTAGCAAGTTTCAAGAGAAGTTCGCGATAGTGTAAGGAATTTTAATTTTTGTTGTTTCTAATGCCACTTGCCAATATCAGCAAGCCCTCTTGGTGAAAACAAGCAAATTTAATGCAGAGGGTGAGTTTCTTATTTTTCAGTGGCACCATTTATCACCAAGAATACGACTTTATAGGAGCCCGTTTATAGGATGGACTCTTTCAATCATCCAAAGACCGGAATCAGAGAACTGTAAATCTCCAATTCAGTAACCCCCAGAAGTATTGATTTGTTATGGAAATATGGAGGACTTTGTGACCCGACAGATTTTACGTGCACCATCTGCACTGGCGGGAATCAAACTCACGCCCTACCAATCAGGCTATCCAGTCCTTGTAATTTTAGTAATAATTTAAAATCTATATGGCAGCCAGTTAATTCCACAAACTAACGTGAGTAGGTGTTCGGGACACTTATTACTAGGACAGAAAAATTAAAATTATTTTCATGTGTCATAAAATAAGATAAAAAAACACTCATCCCAATTACGTTGTTTCCTCACTCACCTCTCGAGCCAGTTCATGTAACATGTATATTCTATCGTTAGAGAAAGACAAGCTCCATCACCAATAATTGGCATTGGACTACACCATACCACCGTTTATGTTTAAAATTTCTACAGCCATTTTAGAAAGGATCAAAAGAAATCTAAATAATTAATAATCGTAAGTAAGTTTTTATTTCTATAAAAATACAAAATAGTTCTGAATAAATACTTAACGTGGAACCTACCATTCAATATTACTTAAACTATCACTTAAGACTACAGAACAGAATGTATCGAAACAAATACTTAAAGTTTAACAAATCAATTACCGGCAACGCGAGAAGAAGTAAAGTGATTATGCCTAATCAGGGAATTTAAATCAGGTAAGACGAGTGTATGTCGAATCTGATTAGTTTTTAAATCGACAAATGCCTCAATAGGATACCTGCAAGTGACGCTGTATGGGTATCTTGATCCTGATTGGTTGTTGAAGCATGACATTTGTTTACAGTAGCAACTTTTCTTTCCATTCTATTTCGAGTAAGCTAAGCCCATCAGGTATCACTCTCAAGTGACTCATTCTATATTCTTTCTCAAAGATTTCAGCTTTTTCACCATATGTTTCTTACTTTCTTACTTAATACAGAGACAGACACGCAGCCATTGAGAACATAAACAAACTATGCATCGAAATTGCCAGGTGCGTAAAACGAAAATATATCACGGTTACACTGAAATACATAGACAAATAATAAATCTAAGTTAAGTAAAAGTCGTAGAGGAGAAAGAATTATAATTTAACAAATTCGATGTGCGATACGGGGTTGCTTTTAAATAACATCACGTTAATTAACATTGTAACTTACGAGGAGAAACTGAGCTCTAGTTTAACTCGCCATTTTGTTTAAAAGTGATCCGCTGGTGTTGAGGTCATAGGTCACGTGTCTGCGTATCAGTGATCGTCTTCTTCTCGAATTGCAAGTACCCAATTAACCCTGGCAGGGATCCGAATTACTTAAGACCACGGAAAAGAATGAACTAAACAAATACTTAATGTATAACTATTTATTTAATAATACTTAAATTATTACGTAAGATAACCTGACGAAATGAATTATTGTAGATGACTACAGTATTGCCAATTCAAGCAGAGAAATTCTCTCGTTTTTTGCCACATAAGAGAAATGAATGTATGTATATAGATTAAATAAAGGCTAAGGTACCTGGACATATAGCAGAAAATTATACCTGTTGGTTGGTTTTCGATTTAAAAACTTAATCAAAACGCAAAATTAAATGAAAAGGTGAAGATATTGATATTGTTTGTCCGAATAAATTGATGTTTATTAAACTTTTCTGTTCAGTTATTATTTTGAATAATTGTTCAAAAAATATTAAAATTTCTTCTTCTTTCATTTTAGATTTCACGAAATGTTCGGTGTCAATGCTTGATCAATGTTTGAGTTTTAAATACATAAATAATCAAATAAATGAAAAAAAAACAATTATGATAAATATTGTTTTAGTCCATATTTAAGTATTGTAATTATTTCTTAAATTTAAAGAAATGTTGTAACCTTGAGAGTCTAAGGGTTTTAATTTTTTTCAGGGGGATGAAATTAAAATACACAGTCACAATATTTCTTTACATTTTACGCATCAAAAAAGTCTTGTAAAAGTTATGTAACAGTAAAACGATTAATCATTTTTATCTTTTTTTCCTTCTTATAAATTTGAATAATTTAAATCGAAGATAATTCCTGAAAATTTTCTACTTGGGGGGATATTTGCCCACATTTGCCCATGGTTGTAACTAAGTGATTTATGAGTTTAGGCGGAACATTCTTATCTGATAGTTCACTGATCAGTTAAGACTTATTTACATTTTCTAGACTATAAAACATGTCTAGAAAATGTAAATATGCTTCACCTTTATTTTAAGCAAAATTTGCCAAAGTTATTGTTATTATGTTATGATTTCCCATAAAAGAGTTGTGTATTATATTTCTTTCAAAAATAAAAGTTTTGTCCAATAATAGCCATTAATGGTTATAGTTGTCAATAATGCTCTAGTATCCATTATGTTCTAAGCCGATAATGCTTTTATAGCCAATAATACTCCAATAATATCGTCTATTAGAGCGATAGACAATAATGGCTATGGCTCTAATGAAAAAAAAGCGACTATGACAATGCCTTATTTTGAGTCGTGGTGGCGCGGGAGATGTTGCATTGTGACCCTGGTTCGAATCACAGCGATGGCTGGTCGATATGAATTCCGCACTCGGCTTGCACCGACTACAGCGATGACGTGAAATATTCTCAGCGGTAGACGGATCACGGTTTAGAGTCCCCTTGCCGGTTATAACATAGATGTGGGTTAGTTCCAGCAAAAAATCCCCCAAGAAGGTATAATTCCCCCAATATTTGATCCTGGAGTTCCCTTATTTTCTGAATTGGGTTCAAAATTACAAGGCTACAGTGTTGAACATTAATAGTCGTAAACTCAGAATTAAGTCGGGTGTTCAACGCCAGATATAAAATAAAATTTTTTTTTATTTATAAAATCATTTGCTGAGAGCAGTAATTTTTTTAGTAAATAAAATTGCGCTGTATAAGTTGTTTCCTATTTCGTTCCTCCTCTTTTCGTTTTTAAAAAATAAGATTTTTGAAAACGTTTTTTAAAAGTTAAAACTACATTACCTTATATTAATAAATCATAAAATTTTGATGAAAATATGAACTCTAAAAATGTTTTTCACGCATTAATAAATTATAATGAAATAATTGCTTTTTTTGAATTATTGTTTGCAAGTCGGTGTTTCAAAGATTATCGGACATTAATCGCATTTTATTGCTCTCAAAATCTTAAATTTTTGGTTGAAGTTAATTAGAATGTTTAATATGCTAAGAAAATTATTACGAGCTTAAAAACTGTTTTAAAATAAAGCAAAGGAAAATTATGGAATAGGTTTACCCATAATCATTTTTTCTAAAAGAATTATAGTGTTTGAAGTTGTCACTAGATGGTGTTGCTGTACTGCGTGGTTTTCATTCAGTATAAATTTAAATCAAATAAGCGATTCTAGGAGATTCTAATATTAATATTGTTACAATTCCTATAAAAGTATAATATTAATACTGAATAAATCAGACAAATAAGAGTGCATTTTAAAATTATGTTGAAAGAAGAATTATGTAGTCTTTATTGCTGATGATAACTCAAATACTTAAAAACATTAATTTTCGTTATTAATTTGTGTAGAGTTTATTTATACAATGTTGACTTCAGAAAATAAACTAATTTAAATATTTCTATAATGATGTAAAAATAAATAAAAATTTTCTACATTTTATAAACAGAATAAAGTTTAGATATTTATATAAAATTGAAATGCTGCTTTTTTTATTCGAAATTCTCTCAATTCATTCAATTCGAAATTCGTTCAATTATCTTTTCCGCTATGAAATTGTTCTATTTTTGTTAAAGCCCTTTTTTTGAAGAGTAAGATTGAAATTTTCTAACAATTTTTTTAACCTTTTTAATTACATAAATGAATAAACAAAATAATAACATAAATAAACAGATAAATAAAAATTTATTACGCCAAGAAACACACAAAGCTTTGAACTCATTTTAGTCATAGGTTAATCGTTTCATAAAAGCAATATTTACGATTGTCGTACAATACATGTAAATTGTTTTAAGATTTTCTTAAAGCAATTTTGACTTTTTTTAAATTTTGTAAATTACTCTAATTTAAATATTTTAGCATTCAATGTAACTTCTTTTTTTCAAATTTTATTTTTGTTTCAAAAGAATGTTTATATCATTTTGATACCAAAGGTTAGAGGAAGACAAAACAGTATTTTCTGTCTTCTTAAATCTATAGTTATGTTAAAGCGGGAGAATATTAACACTGTGATTAGCTAATTTGGACTATTTTAATGCTTTCAGTCATTCCGATTTTCCACTGCTGAAACAGTGATAAATGATGCAGAGTGAATCATTTCTTTCCACTATATTAGACAATTTTTGCAGTGACTATAGTTGATAAAATTATCGCAATAAGGTGTTCAACATGGATAATTGTGGGATTTCAAAAAGTTTTGTTATAGGGCATCTTCTAATCATTTAAACAACATGATTTAAAAAGAAAAATCTTTAGTTCTCTTTTTTTTTTAAATGAAAACTTCAAGTCTCTCTCTCTTTTTTTTAAATCTTCATTTATATCATCTTTGATATATATTTTCAGAAGCTTCTCTAAAAGGAATTCAAAAAGATTTGGGCATTAGTAATTGCAAATCATTATTTAAGCGAGCAAAAGAAAAAGAAAGTTATCGATATTTTAAAGAATCACTACTGAGGAAAGTGGGACTGAAAGCATCAAATACTAGAATGCTGGATTATACAGAAAGGAAGTTGGAAGGAGATTCTCAGGAATATCTTCAAGTTATCGAAAAAGTAAATGGTTAAGGAAATGTTAATATTTTTGAAATTTACGACGTCTCTTACTGTGAGTGCCTCATTTTATAATTTGATTCTAAGCCTTCGTTTTTTTTTTTTGTTTCTTTGTTTTAAAATAGAATCTATCCATACAAAAAGATGTGATTAAAATGATAGTTTGAGTATTCTATATTACTGTCTCAGTCAAACCACACTGTTAGAAATTTCTTTGAAAAAATGGTTAAATAACAATTTATTGAATGGTTTGTCTACCATATTTAATCAAAACAGTCAAATGACCATAAATAAAATGGCAAGTTTGAGAAAAACTGTTTATTATCTGCTTTCATCTAATACGGTTAAACAACTAGAATTTTATCGCACTCACTAGAACCACCTAATGAAGTTACTTAGTTCTTTGCAACTGCGTACATATCATAGCCGAGCAGGCTTATCTAGCAATCTCAAGACAAACAGAACTGGAGTTCGAGTCCTAGTGTTGACACCACAATATTTTTTTCATTCCTTTCAGCACATGAAGAATTTCCAGTGTCCGGCTCTCTCCAATGCCCTTTACCTTAAGAAAAGCTAAGCTTCTACGTCTAGTTAAATAAAAAATTTTTTTCCACGTTTTTGAAAAAATGCTAGTTGTAAATGATTAAAAAACCGTATATTTTTGTATTCATGGTTTTATAACCGTACTTTTTGTAAATGGTTTCAAAATCATAAAGGAAAAAAAAATGTTCTCTACCGTAAACTTTACGGTTAATCGGATGAACAGATATAAAGATATTTATCAGCTAAAAATTTATTTTTTAACACCTGTTTATAGACTGTTCACGAAGAAAAAAAATTCTGGTAATATTACTGCACTATATAATGACATTTCTGGTAAATGGAAACCATAATTCTGGTTAATGAAGCAAAAATATACGGTTTTTAAACCACTTATTTTTTTTATCTTTTTCCGTTCACATATCGTACCGATTTATCTTAAATTCCGGTTTTCAAAATTATAGTTCTTATTACCACACATTTAGTAAAAAGAAAAAATTGACACACTTTGCACATCAGGATAAAATTAACACACTTTCAAACATTTACCGAATTTTTATCACATGTGATTAAATCAATATCTCATTGTTAATTTTACCAAAATCATTACCGAAACACCTCAGTAAAAATTACCGAGCATTTTGGTGTTTCCATAGAGCTACGAACACAATAAATTTTACCATAAATTGGTAATTTTGATCTTACTCATCGTTGAAAATAGGAAAGCTCATTTTGACTTTTTTCTCGCATAAAATAATTTTTTTTTTGTTTCAACTTTATAAGATATTTGTCTCAACAATAAGAAATTCAATGTCTAACATTCGAAATTGCTGTAGATTACGAAATTTTATTTCTTCATCGCCCACTAAAATGAATGACCTTCCTACGCAATAAACATTACCTTGAGGTTACTTTTTACTCATCCCATATGTTCT
This sequence comes from Parasteatoda tepidariorum, assembly GCF_043381705.1. Taxonomy (NCBI): domain Eukaryota; kingdom Metazoa; phylum Arthropoda; class Arachnida; order Araneae; family Theridiidae; genus Parasteatoda; species Parasteatoda tepidariorum. The sequence continues at coordinate 78,986,773 of NC_092208.1, forward strand.
TAGATATGGTTGTTTCAGATTTGTTTGATGTTGAAAGAGATAAGGGATCATCATTATTCAACTGAGAGGCTGTTACAGTAACTCTCACTATGAAACTGCTGTGCTATTATTACCGAATTAAGTGTTTAAAAGTTTTGATCCAGGGAAAGGAAAGTCTCTTTTGATAGTGTTGGGGGTATGTTGGGACCACATTGAAAATCAACTTCAATATATATATATATATTACACTTTTTTTGTAGTGTACATTTCCGTTTGTTGTCATCTCGAAAATTCTGGAAGCATTCAAAGCATAAAGCCGGAAGATATCAAGATGAAAGAATTAGCTTATGGCTTGCATAAAGAGATAGACTTAAAAGGATTAAACTGGAAGTTAAAAAAGTAAAATTGCTTAAGTGAGTAATGGGTACAACAAAAGAGGTAGAGGAAGAAAATGAGCAACATCACAGATAAGGTGAAAGATATTTAGCCCTGTTTTAAACTTTTTTTAAAAGGGTGAGATTTTTTTCGGTACATATAACTAATTTTGAATATAATTAGTATTTGTCTGACTTGTATGTTAGTCATTTTAGTTATTTTTTTAGACATGCTAAAATAGGTTGTTTCTAAGAAAAATTATAATCAAGCAATATCAAAGCATAACTAAGCACAATAATAGTTCCTACAGCTTCGAAAATTGGAAACTATAGCTAAGGTTGAATCACTCTGAATTGCTTCAATTGAAATCAATGAAAAGTTCTGTTTTAAATCGCTAAACAGCCAATCACTGTAATAAATTTATAATTTTGAATATCTTTTATTTTGGCTCAATTTTGAAGTTTTTTAAAACTTTAGCCGGATTTATTTAAAGTCGTTTAAGTAAAAACTTCTGATAGCTTTATTTACTTAGTTAGTATCTGGCAACACTGGTTAAAATTCAAAATATGCTATTTTTTATTATTTTAATGAATATTATTATATATTTTTTAGATTACAATAAGAAATAATTTAGAAGTAAATGACATATAATATTCAATTATAAGGTGAGAGATACATTAAAGATAAAATTGACTGAGAGTCAAAAATTAATATTTAGTGACTAAAGGTTGAATTAGAATGATTGTTAGTTAGAAACAGAGTAAGAATTAATGAAGATGACCTTTTTTATTAGTGATTAAAGGTTGAATTAGAATGAATATTTAGTGATTAGAGGTTGAATTAGAATGAATATTTAGTGATTAGAGGTTAAATTAAAATGATTGTTGGTTAGAAACTGAGTAAGAATTAATGAAGATGACTCTCTTACATAACTTTTGATAATAGCGTCTATAAAGAAACAACTGATAAACTTCGTGATTGCGAAATATTATTAGAAATTGAAAGTTGATTATATACTTACATTAATACGCAAAATGCAGCAGAACTGCTGGAAAGAAAAATAATAAAATTAAGACATAAAAATTTAAATTGCTGCACTGTTAAAAATTTTGGAGCAACGTTGCACCAAAAATCGATGTTAATTTCCTGGTTATAAAAATGGAGCTCAATTTTGCAATATTTTGATGTTTTCACTAACTTCAAATATTAAAAGTAGGTTGCACCAATAATATGTGCTTCGAAGGCATCTTAAAGTAGAAGTTTGCACCCTTATTTAGGTATTTTTAAGCACCCATATTCAGGGCAAGGTTGCAATTGGTACTTTCTTATCACCGAAATATGAGGAAATGATTTACCAAAGTAGGTAGTCATGACGTGACGCCTACTAATTTTTAAAAGGCGACGTAAAAGAAATGAACTTTTAATAAACATAAAATAAAATATTTACCTACATAGATAATTTGATAATTTGAAACATAAGCCGTCCCAATACTCTGAGACCGAGCTGTAGAGAAAATATAGCTTAAAAAAATTTTCTTCGGTTAACGGTAACCATCAAAGTTTTGTGTCTTCTAATCAAATTCTGATGCAGTCAGTTGCACAATGGAGGTATTTCGCACCATGGAGGTAAGTATCGATCATGCTTACCAATTTATAGTGTAACCAAAATAAAATAATCTTTCATTTAACCAAATTTTGGTGCAATGGGAAACTTTGCACCAAATATTGGTATTATGATAAAAAAGTTCTAATTAGGAATTCTTACGTGAAGATTGAGCAGTTGCGGTTTGCTTATTTTTGCTAACAAGGTCTTTCAAAATCACATATAAAAACATGCTTACGTAAAAATTAAAGCATCCTTCCCCAAATAAAGTATCTCTGTACTAAGTACTGAATTGAATTGTTTCAAGATTTAATTAAACAAAAATAAAGGCAAAATATAGTTTCAGATATGAATGTGTAATAAATTTTTATGTCTATTAAGCTCGAATGGAGGTTGAATGTACGCTCGAAGGCTAAACGTATGGGTTTGACAGCACTCTTGAGAAGTTATTTCAAAATTATCAACATTTATTTAATCAAGAAATCTAACGGTTTTATGGTAATTTCTTTTATCACACTTCTGAATATTAACAGTGTAACTAACTCTTTGACACAGAATTGTTATTAAATATACTTTATATACTTTTTCCATTTTTTTCTATTAATTTCGATCAAAATAAGTGAAAAATATTATATTTAGTTCATGAATAATTTATGTTTACGAAATACAGCATGAAACACCGGTGTCTTTTTCTGCGTTTACGGTAAAATTTTCCAAACGCTGCTCACTTCTAAACAGTAATTTTTTTTGAATTATTCGCTGATATTGAGATCTAAGAAAAACAGTTATTTATCATTGAAATTTCTTTTAGTTACAAAAGCAATTATTAATAAATTTTTGAACATTAATGATTTTTTTAAATCTATTTGATTTTTTTGGATTCTATATTTTAGTACGCCGACCGGCCTGTGTAGGGGACAGGGAACTGTCCTTGCATCAGAAAGCTTCTGGGTTCGAATCCCGGGCAAGGCATGAATGCTCCTTCCTTCTCTGTACTATTTGTTCTCACTGAGGGAGCGATGTTGGCCCACCTAATATGGTGCCCCGAAAGAGAGGTCAACAAAATCGCGCTGTAAATGCCTGAATTGACAGATGTTAACACAGGTGGGCATTGGGAAAAAAATTTATTTTAGTACAAATATAATTCCGATAATCTAACATATTTTTTTAAAATAGCTATTAAACTGTTTTTATAATTAAAAATTACCGAAATATATTCTTGCATGTAATTAGAGTTGCAGAAAAAATGCATGACAGGGACACCGGTGTCCTATCTGCGTCAAAGGGAACGAAATTATGGGTCACTTCTGTTTAATGAAAAAAATTTTCTTTTGTTGATTCAAGTTCGAATCAGAAATCAAGATACCCAGTTTACACCATGCAGCTCTCCCGAACACCCCTCACTGCAACCTCAATGCGCTGTCATTCTTGCTCGAGTCTAAATACATATTTCGAGAATTCTCTCAGACAGGCATCCGAATAGACAGATCTCAAGAACTAGTCAAGAACAAGAGTACTTAAGCAAGCTTTAGTGCTATCGAAACTCGAACTCCTAAAACCTATTCTTTGCTTGTCAAACCGCAGACGGAAAGAATGCGCCGAGAGCCAAAAAAAAATCGTCGATTTCTATCTTTAATTGTATCTAATCAGAACGATAGGTACAATTTTATGTAATATTTTCGGTGTTGCCACATTATTGTTATTATTATTTACTTCCGAAAAATATGAAAAAGAATAACGCGACGCCAATCTATCGCGATTGGTGGAACGATATTCAGAGCCGCCCACCTACAAACACTGTAATCTACAAAAGACAGCTTTTCTGCCTAAAGGGTAGAGTAGTAAAAAGATAGATTATCTTGCTTATATGAAATGGCATAACGAAAGCGATATAAATATGAAAGAAAAAACTTTTATAGGGATAAAAGAAAGGCCTTGACCCTCAAAGATGATCTATCTCTTAAAAATACTTTTCCATCATGACTTAAAAACTGAAATCTCTACAGTAAACTACATTCGTGAAAAAATGTTTATTTTCGGAATACTAATAAGATATGCAACAAGTTTATCAACCTGAAAAAAAGTAATGTGGGAAATAATCTAACGAAAAATTTTCTGTGCAAAAGGGTATTTTTTATGCCTATACTATGCCTATAATGCTTGAAGCTCATCCTGATATATAAATTATACTCATGTAAATATAAGTACATAAATATATATTCTGTAATATTTGATGACATTAAAAAAAAGTTGATAAATTTATCAAATTGAAAAAAAAGCAACATGGGAAATAATTTAACGAAAAATTTTCTGTGCAAAAGAGTATTTCTTATGCCTATACTATGCCTATAATGGTTGTATGCCTATATGATGCTCATCCTGATATATAAATTATACTCATGTAAATATAAGCACATAAATATATATTCTGTAATATTTGATGACATTAAAAAAAAGTTGATAAATTTATCAAATTGAAAAAAAGCAACATGGGAAATAATTTAACGAAAAACTTTCTGTGCAAAAAGGATATTTTTATGTCTATAGTGATGCTTATCCTAATATTTAAGTTATATTCATGAAAATATAAGCTGACAATTATATGTCAGTATATAATTATATAATCTGCACTAATTGTTCTGCTGCCCAGTACTCCACTGACCACATTTTATCTTGTCTGGGACTTACCAGGTAGGACCAGTTTCAAGATTGGTGCTAGACTTTCTTAAAGTGAACGAGCTCATGGACCTGATCTAGCTCTGCTGGTCATAGGGATGAGAAAAACAACACATAATTATAGATTCTGTAATATTTGACGATATTGTAACAAATTTGACAAATAATTTTAATTAAAAAAAATTAATATTAATACATTTTTATAAATAGTAGGGGAGAGTGGGGTCAATTGAAACGTTTTTTACTTAACTATTTTTAACTGACAAAAATTACAATATATTATTAGTATTAANTTTATTTGTGGCTTGAAGTTAGGCTCGCAGAAAATGCCGTTCATGGGTTAAATTTAGTAGGAATAACACAACCTGTGACGTAGGCTATAGTATACCCAATTAAAATCATTAAAAAATAAAGAATTTAATATTAAATAACTTAGGACGACTCTTTAAAATCAAAGTTCAATATATAACTTTCTTCAGCTGATTTCAAAATGCGGATACGAAACGGATTTGATATGGATCTGATAAGGTAAAATGGGTTTGTTTTTATATTTTATTATTGAACATATATTTAAAAAGAATATTTGAGTTCAAGGTACTTATCCCTTTCATCAAAGCCAGTAAATTTATCTATTTAATTTCTTTAGCTTCTTTTATTTTCCATTTATTAAAAAAATTTAACTTCCTGCTTTTTAATCGGTGACTTTATCGCTTGCATCGGCGAAATTGATACATACAGAAATTAATAATCTGACCGAGTGTTATCATTTTTAGATAAATTTTTTTATTTTTTATGTGATCGAGCTGTATATCATAGTTTCCGACAGCAATATTCAATTAAACTATTTTTCGACCAATTTTAATGACAGACATTCTATAATTTAAAGAAATCGATAAAGGAAATGATACGCTTGTGATGTTGTTGAATTTGGGCAGTTCTTGGCATGTTTTACGCCTGTTATACACACTAATGAATAATATGACATTAATATTCGTATCGATAAAATTAAGTAAGAAAGTAGTTCAGTATTTTAATAATACTTTTAATTGCGATAACATTGAGCTAACATAGTTTGTTTAGCACAAATATTTTTTTATGTTAGCAATTTTTTTTTCTCGTAATTTTTTTGTAAGTAACTAATATTTTCTTAAAAAAAATACTTACCAATAAATTTTGAAAAAAGAAATTCCAAGTTTACAAAAAAATAGTGATTTGTTATTTTTCGATCTACAAGAAACAATTTACGAAGTCTTATTCATTTACTTAAAAAAATATTTAATTTTAAATAGGAGAGAGCTTCATGTCTGAGATGTTTAAGTCAGAGGCAGAATTAGATCAGTGTTCTACTATCATTCAATCAAATTCCGTTTGCACAATTTCTGTCGGATGATTCGTATTCCTATCCCAATAAAAATGTATTCCTATTGGTTACATTTGTAACTGATTGATCATTCATGAATTTCCAGGGTAGAGCCCCAGAATTCGGAGCCTTATTCCAAGGGACTAGAGCCCCTGAATTAGACTTTTCATAGCATAGTAGCCTTACAAGGAACAAGTAAGTGAAGTGACGTCAGCTCAGACATCTCTATTACAAATATTGTCATGCTGATGCAAAGGATCGATTTGTTTGTTACAACTGATGGAGTTTAAGCAACAGTATTAAATTTTTTTCTCTGAAATATCTTATGTCTAATCTATATATATATTTCTCTTACACGGTGACAAAAAAAAGCCTAATTACAACTCCCCGAATGGCAACGCTAGAAAATCGACCAATGATTGCCGCTAAAAATGTCACATGCCAAATCTAGCTGAGATGGCTCAACACATAGCGCTTTTAAAAACGGAAACTGAAATGACCAGAGAGAGCATAAGCTAGGCAGAAGTGAGTAGTCTTTGTCGATAGATCTTTATTTTAGTATTTTGTCGAAAGCGCTTTTTTTCACGAATTTATATATTACGAATTTATTTGACGATTTTTGATTTATATCACGAATTTATTTGTTTTACTAGAATTTATATGTTTATGCAGGTTTTTCCATTGCAATTCACTTATTTAAATTTTTAATAAACTTAATTATAGCTAAAATTTTAACCTTTTTAAAGAGATATCAGTTTTAGAAATTCTATTTTAAGATTTTATACTATAGCACATTTCTAATAGGTTTAACGAATTACATGTCATTTATTTGAATTCAAATTTATTTTAATGACTTAGTATTTACTAAAAAGATGTAATTTAAAAAAAAAAATGTCATATGGATTTGAATGATTGTTTAGAATTCTTAGTGCATTTGCAATGTACCTAAGTTAGTAGCGAGAGAAGCGAGCTTGGTTTGCGAGAAAACCATATAAGATTGCGTGGCAATTTTCGGTTGTTGGTGAGCGTTAGCGAGCAGGGGGCGCAGCCCACTAGTTATTATTTATTTGTGTTCCTAACATTAATAGAAAAAGTTCTTTAACTGATTAAAAATGCTTAGAAAGAGCCTAACTAAAAAAAAAAAAAAANAAAAAAAAAAAAAAAAAAAAAAAAAAAAAAAAAAAAAAAAAAAAAAAAAAAAAAAAAAAAAAAAAAAATATCCTCAACTACACTGTGATTTGTAGAGACATTTTTGCGCGTGTGCTGATAAGCTAAAAATAGCGTAAATGTTAGAGTTAGGGAGAACAGCAATGCTTTGCAAAATATCTCTGATATCGCTTAACTGTGCGCCATATTAAGTCTACAGTAAATTTCAGTTATAATAAAAGGTTCGCCGAACACGAAAATATCTAAATAGTGTAAAAGTAGTTTCTAAATCGGATCATTGAAGATTTATACGGGTACTTATTGTATATAGGGGTCGTGTGTTGGTGACTGTTTCCGCAAGTTGTCCTATATATTGTATATGCACAATGAATTGTTTGGAAAGTAATTTCGTTTATTTATTTATTTATTTTTATAAAAATGAGAAAGGAGATTTTTTGATAGTGAATAAATATTTTATTGTTGCCTACTAAGGTCCATTTGCCAGCTTTCTTGAGGAAGCGCGATTGCTTGTTCATAACATTTTTGTTCTTTGCTGGCAAAAAAATCACATCCAGGGGATTTTTGATCTTCTTATTTAAAATGAAGGTTTTACTGCCTAAAAACTTTTATAGAGACCCGAGAATGATTGCAGACAATTCGTTTCTGGTGCCCAGCGACGACGCTTTGCAAAAATGGATATTTTTTTGACGTTTAAGAAGCATATCACAGACGTTAATTCAACGGCACAAATTTCTATTAGCAAGAACATGAGGAACCAATATGTCGAACTTAGAGATTAAGCCTTAGGCTTTTCAAATGATCATGGATGGTCGAATTTGATAAATTTAAGGACTCAGATATTTCGAAAGTTGTTATTCGCCGGATCGCACTAATTAATTGTGTCATCAGTTTAAGAGGCTCTAAATGCATCTTAATTGAAATTTTGCAAACTTGTTTTAGCAATGGCTTACTACCAATATATCTTCTCTATACTCATCGGATAAATTTTTTTCTATATTGAACAACATTTTTACCTTTTCGATAGAAAAAAAAGCCAAATATTCTGCTTTTCTAGTTGCATATTTGAAACGGCATTAACAGAAAACCACAGCGTAGAATCAGTTGAACTTTCTCACAAGCGAGCCTCGTTATGTCAGCTATCGAAATATATATATNCCCCAAAATAACTAAATAATAAGTTAAATACATTCATTCATTGTGAGGTACTAATTCAAGGAGCAAATTCAAAGAGCAAATTTCAGATACGAAATATAAGTGTTTTAATTTTGTATCTTTTAAAATTTTATAATCAACTAATTATTTTTACAATGTTGTAAAGTTTCTTCCAGTGTTGAAATATCACAAAAAAAACCATATTAAAAAAAACCGCCTCGGAAGCTATAAATCCAGGGGTAGAAATTAAGAAAATTTAGTCCCCGGTCCAGGTGCAAAGGACCAAGAACTAAAAGATATCACTAGTTCGTACACATTTTTACTGTTCTGTTTACTTGTCTCTAATACAGTATTATTTTCAAAAAGTTAATTTTAATGTATTTAAATGAAAAATTACTAAGTTGAAGCTTTGTAATGATCACAACTACGATGAACTATGTTACTTTGTGACAAAAACATTGACCAAAAAAGGAAACTAAAAATCACAAAACCAAAACAGAATACTATCCCTCAACGGACTACCGAACCAACAATTCACCGGTAAATCTGCATAAATTTCTTCTAGGTAGAAAATATATATGCAGTCGGACCTCTATTCAACGAAGTCGCTAAATTCCGATAAAAAGTTCGTAGTATGGAAAATTCGCTAAATATAAAATCACCTTTTTAAATACTTAAACAAGAACAGGATTAAAATTCATAAACACTAGGCATAACTAAAATAGCAATTGATGCACCTTTGTCTTGTAATCTAGTATCTATTATTTATTTGATAAATATTAACCATAAAAGAAATCTGCACAGAAAGCAAGAATAGAGCAAAAACGTTATCCAGTGCTACATGCTACGTATATTTTCATACTGCATGCACTATCATGCTACATACATGTTCAACTAAAAAAAAAGAAGCTAAATTTATTTTCAAAATTATTTATTGTAAAAGTATTTTATTGTAAAAGTAATTTTAAACATACACCACATGTGTTATTAATTTTAACTGCTATTGATAAAGTCCGTGAATTTGGTCTGAGTTTTTCGTTTGAAATGCAAACGAAAAGGGAAATGGATTTTACAGCTTTCTCTAAAATTTATTTTAGAGAAAGCAATGGCTTCGAAAATTAATTCAAGGTCATTTCCCCTATGAAATGAGTTAGCAAGTTTGAAATGTTCAGAAATAATTTGGGAAATAGGGAAAGTGGAGTTCTCAAAGAAAAGTTCGTTAAATAGAAGTTTGATATATATTCTTTTCTTTTCTTTTTTGTAATGATGACAGCGGGTTCCATTCCCATACCTTCGATCATTGATTTTTTTATATTAAAAAAAGATAGAAAAAAGCATTAAGTGTTCTCCACCGACAATAAATATAAATTTTAAACTTTTTGTCTCTTTTGTTTCATTTCATTAAGCAGTATCGTGTATACTATTAATGAAAAAACTCTGAGAGAGAGAAAGCTTTAACAATTTACAATGAAATGCAAGATTATAAAAATCCATTTATTATTTCTCCCGACTTTGTCCAACAAAGTAGCAAAATCATTCATCTGTGAAGTTATTCCACACTTTCTAAAGATAATTCACAGAAGAATTCCATCTTAACTTTGAATCTCATGAATTCTACTTCAGCATTGACATTTATTTTGCGGCGCAGGTAATTACTCAAAGTCCTTGGTTACAGCCATAAAATTCTATCATCCAATCTTGATTCTTAGTAGTCTGTGGCTTTCGTTCTTCGTTGTGTCTGTTCATGTTTGTCTTCTATGTCATTTCAAGTATAAAATAAACATTGTGAAAACCCATTACGATTGCTGTCACTATTCAGTTTTTACTTTCAGGACAGGAAACCGGAAAATATTGTTATTGGAAAAGTTTTCATTGTTTAAAAAACCCCCATTTCTTATTGAGATAAACTTAACATTGTTTTAGCTCGTAATGGTAGTTTCTTAATATTGAATTATACATAAATACGTTAAAAATAACGTTGGAGTTTATGAAGATCGTAGGAAATAACTATATGTAACATATTATATATAAATGATTACATATAAATAATTTATTACCCAAAATTGAGAAACAAATGTAAAATTGATGATCAAAGAAAGATTTTTTATTATAAGATTTTTGAATTTTTATGATAGATTATTGAAAGATTTTTTGAATTTTTTTTTATTTAATAAATTTTTTTTTATAAAAGGTAAATTTTACTTTAACGAGCTTATTCGATTATTATTACGTTGGAAAATCTTAAAAACATAAGTAAAACAATTCTTGTTAGAAATCAGAATGAATAGCGGTGGAATACTTAATTCTTTAAAAATAATTTACAAGAGCATTTATTTTAGAAAATTAAATTAAAGCTATAAAAAACATTTAAAATTACTACAATTATAAAATACATCCTAAAATAATATAAAATAAATATGATTATCAATATACTTCTCATTTTGAATGTTTTTTTTTAAAAAACAAATATCGATATATGAATGAAAATTAATTGAATTTTTTTAAAAATCTCAACACTTGATTCTATCTCTGAGGGACTTTCGAATCACGAGCGTAACGCGAATGCCTTACTCGCCTTTCCCATAGGGTCGGCCCTCTTTGCAGAAGATAATTGTCAGCATCGATCTTATTCAATAACTCGTATTAAATAGTAAACTAATCTCAAATAAAAACTATTGAAAATTGTTTTGAATGCACAAATGGTCACTCACATTTCGTGGAAAAGGTTCGTTGCGGAACTCCCTTTTCAAATAAAATCACCGAGCATAACGTAATTAGATTAAAATAAAAAAAATATTTAAAATTATTTCAAACTCTTAATTTTTGATTGTAAATTTTTCAGTTAGACTTATCGATATTATGTTTCGATTTCATCAAAAAAAAAAAAGAAAGTTAATACGATTTAGTTTTTAATATTATTTCAGTAGAGGTGTTTTCCGTGATACCTGTGAAACGAATTATTCGAATTTCACCTCTCTTTTGTACAAAAAAAAAGGAAAAAAAAAGTTTCTTTAGCTTAACATTTCTGTATATAGTTAGTTTTGATTCGAGTGGATGTGGGGAGCATGCATATAGCTTAACAATTATCTTAAAAAATAACAAAATAAAATAAAGACAGTCAGTAAATCGAACGAAACAATATTTCATTCAAATTAAATGAACAGTGTGTAAAAATAAGTGAACATCCTAAATTACTTTTGATCTAATGATCGGATTTTCATGTGATAAGATTCAATCTTAATGGTTTTAGTTCCGAAAATATGCACAAAAACGTACTTTCTCTGAATAAGCCTACTGTTTCTTCGACGGATTCGGATTCTTGACCTTCAAAATATGGAGGGAAGGGGTGTATATAAATCAAATTTTTAATATGCTACTCAAAAATATATAAATCAAATGTTAAGTATACCACTTTTTAAAAATTTTATAGTTCGGAAACTATTCGACCATTACGTTCAAATTTTCCACTTTTTTTCATTTGAATTTACATTTTTAGAATGGTGGCCGAGCGGTTAGCGCGCCTGACTGCGAAGCCAATGGCCGCGGGTTCGAATCCCGCTCTGAGCATGGATGTTTCTCTCTCTTGTGTTGTCCTCTGATGAGTGAATGTCGCCCACTCTATGAACGGGTTTGTGGCAGTGTGGCGTGGGCAATGTTACTCGCCTCCGCGACTTTGCTTCACAGGTGCTCACTGGGTAACGCGAAATGAGTAACAACTCTGGTATCTTCTAAGGCGAAACGAATAAAGTTCAGTGTCTGCCGTTCGAGAAAAAAAAACAGTTTTAAAATGATGTAAAAATTTATATACCTTACAATTCAATTTTGTTTTTCGACTTTCATAAAATGAAATAAGGGAAATAGTAATTAACAGCTAGGAACAAATTTCTTTCCTCATTTATACAAATATACAAAAACTCTATATTGCTTAATTCGAGAGGGGGGATTTCAAATCTGAAATTAGTTTTTCTCCTAAAGCTATAGATTTTATTTAAAATTGCATTTTTTGTCCTATATGTATGAATATAAACATGCAGATGTTTGCCCGGGGGTGGCTACGAGTTGGTCTCTTTTGTGATTTTTTTTTAGTTTCTCGCTGTTTGCTGCCCGGAAGTAAAATTGCCAAGACTTGACGATTATTCTGCCACAGAACACGATACGAAAATCTTTCTTTTTTATGTCTCGCTTTGACCAAAAGAAGAGGTTATTATTAATTTTGACCTGTTATTATTAATAATAACGTGACTTATCGCTTTAATCGTAGCATATGTAAAGAAAATATCCGTAACATATATAAATATATTGTGATCCGGCTAAGTTGACAGTTTATTTCTTCCTCGCTATTTATAACATTAAAATAATAGAAATTCTGTGTCAAAAGTCATTATAAAACATCTTGTCAGATTAATTTTAATCTTTCTGAGCTACAAAAGTTTTTTTTTTTTACTTGCTTAAACCATTCGCCAGTTTTGTGGGATTATCTAACCAAATAAATTTTATTTTTCTTTTAAATTCCAGTCAGTTTTATTTTTTACCTGGATGCTTTGACAAAGTACTTTATAAAATTCTGAGAGAAAGTATTTATTGCTTTCTCGTTAATTTCTAGTAATTGGTCTCGCACCTTTATTGCAGTAGCACTTACTATGAAAAGTTCGAGGGTTCTTGACAACGCTGTATTAACATAACCAAAGGGATTTCGGTTCGTTGTCCTTTCAAAAACGCAAAAACAATAACATCGAAGAAAAGAAGAAGAAGAAAAAAAAAATAGTCGAGGTGATATAAAATTGTAACGATTGTGGTCGGCCGATGGAATTTTTGGAGAGGATTAATTAGGCAGGATTCTTAAGTACTACTTCTCACACTAGTTGCTAACGGAAACAAATGCCGCTGTGTCCAATGCTACTGTTGCCATTTTCTCCTTATAAATAACAAAATAAGGGAGACATAAATAAAAATTTCTGCTCTTAAAATAGCTTCTGGTCACACTGTTTCGAATTTAAGATTTTTTTAAAATTTTGAGCAGTTAGAGAAATGCTTGAATTGTTAGGATGGAAAAATAAAACATTTTCTCATTAATATGTTTTTTTTTAAAAAAAAATAGGATTTTTTTAAAAAAAATAATTTATAATAATTTTTTTTATCATAGGATCTTTTTATAATATTTTTAAGTGAAACTAAAAGTTGAAAATTGCTGTGATCTTTCTGCAATTTTTTTAAATTAATTAATTTTTTATTAATTTTTAAAAATTAAATTAAATTTATAAATTTTTCAAAATGTATTTAAAAGTTATCTTCTTAATACATTACTACTATTCTTTCGCTCTTTTTAAACTATAAAAAAACATTTAAAAACACAATGAAACTACAAACATCATCAAATGCTAACGCTTAAAGCATCATAAAGCATAACGCTTTGATGATGAAAACATCATCAAAGCGTTAATCAAAAAACTTGGAAAACTGGTAGGTAATTACATTAATTTGAACTTATTTACTGAGCAGCAATATTCATAGCAATTTTTAATTTAAAATTTACTGAAAATCTCAAACTGTATGTGATATTTAAAAAAAAACTTTAAGGGGCATTCTTCTGCAATTTTAAGCTGAAAAATACTGATTGTAGGGACATTCAATGTAATTTTAAACTGCAAAACACTGATTGTAGGGATATTTAAAGCAATTTCCAGCTGCAAAATACTGGTTGTAAGAGCATTTAATGCAATTTCAAGCTGCAAAATACTGGTTGTAGGAGCATTTAATGCAATTTTAAGCTGCAAAATACTTGTTATAGGGACATTCAATGCAATTTTAAGCAGAAAAATGCAGGCTGTAGGAATATTTAAAGCAATTTTAAGCTGCAAAATACTGGTTATAGGGACATTCAATGCAATTTTAAGTGGAGGCCCTAAGCATTTTAAAACCATTATTGATTTTATGTTATTCTAATTTTTTCGACAGTGTTTTATACTGATTTATATAAAATCTAGGTTTCAAAAATTTTTGACTTTTAATTTTTTTTCCTTGCATGTGCATACCCCCCTATAAAATTCTAGCTATGGCCTTGAGACAATGACTGCAAAAAGAAAAGTTGATGATTGAATTCCCAAACTACAGTATGTATTGATTCCATGAATCGTAAGCTGTCATTGAAGTTGTGATTTATGTGAGTATTTTTGTGGGTGCGCATCTTAACTCATCTGTGCCTATCTCAACTGTTCCTATTGCAACTGTGCCTATCTCAAACTGTGCTTATCTTCCTCGCACTAAACACATTCTAAAACCCCTTTTATATCAGTTTGTGGGGTAATTAAGTGACATTTCTCTTTTATGGACAAAAAATTATGTTTTCGAATTTTGCGTAGTTGAATAAAATGAACCAAATACAGCGAAACAAATACAATACAGCCAAATACAGCGAAACAAAACTTCACGCAGACAATTTACAGTGAGTCAGAATTTCAAGTAGATGAAATATCGCGAGACAAAGTTTTTCCCGGACAAAAAATCATCTGTAAATGACACAAATTATAGTCGAATATGATCTCCTGTAATCAAAATATTATTAAAATTTAACAATTGTATTTGCAGTAACATTTGGATCTTACGAGTTTCTGCACTCAGGATGAACTGAATAGTGAATGCTGTTAATAATATTTCTCCATGTAAATAATAATAATTTCTAAAACTAAACAGATGGCACTCTGCGCAGTAATGTGAAATCGTATCATTAATTGTAATCAGTTTCCTCCATGCCACTGTATCATGAACATCATCCGTGTTTTGTTATTAAATATATTTTGTTAAGGGCGTTTGTAATGATTTAACCCCGAGATCGAGATCATATCATCATATTTAACATTGGCGCACCAACCTGGGACTAAGAATTTGATAAAGGTGAGTGCATTTGATTTAAATAATGGATTCAAAAGATGATTTGAAGAATGAAGAAAAACAATTCGTTCCTTAACAATTCGATTAATAACAAATATATTTAGTAACAAAACACGGATGATGTTCATGATACAGTGGCATGGAGGAAAATGATTACAATTAATGATATGATTTCACATTACTGCGCAGAGCGCCATCTGTTTAGTTTTAGAAATCTGTTAGTTTAGTTTAGCGCAGTGGCACTCTCCTATAACGACAAAAAATCAAACTCACTTTATCTTTGGAAACATTTCGTTTCTAAACACTATTTTTCTATTCTTTATAACGAAAATAATATGCAGTTCTATACAACGAACGATTATTTATAATTTTTCAAGATGATGAAGAAAAAATTAAAATCTACTTATTAAACAATTTACTGCTTAAAACTATAATTATGATACATTGTAAAAATTGCTGTAATTTCTACAGCAACTTTAGATATATTTTCTACAGCACCGGTGTTGTAACGATAAATTAAAGCCCTTTTTGCTATGGAATTGATTTTTGTCACGTGCAGCCAGATAACCAATTGAAACGATCACCGACTGAAATCGTTTGCCGCCATTTTTTGTTGGTTTTAAAACATTCTACGTCGTTAGCTTGTGCTTTTTTTTACATAATATTCAGTAACTTGTATAGTATGGTAGAAGTAAAGGGTATTAATCTATTAAACTTTGTGGAAGCTGATAAAATTCTGCAATTATGAAGCCAAACTTGAATTTATGAAGTTAGAAAACTTAAAAAAGAACAACTTTTAATTGAAAAATGCTATAGGAAGAACATAATTAATTAAAAAGACCAGTTTCATCAATTGCTGTTTGCCAAGTGAGTTTTTATTCTTCATCTTTTATCTTTTATTATAAATTGTGTAGAATGAAATGCTTGTACATGCAATGAGTCAGTTAGAACTTGTAATTTTTTAAATGATTACATTTCTTTGCAGAAAACAAATAATATGATTAAATAAATAACTTGCATAGTAAATTTGTTATAATATTATTCGTACGCATGTGTAATATTATTTGAAATATTTTATATTTCTGTCCTACACTCTTATTTTATTAATACTATGTAGTAATCACTTGTGCTAGTTTCCACCAATAAAATTAACTCGAACCCATACCTGGAAATTTCATCATACGTCGCTAGGGGTGCTTCCCTATCATGAACTGTCTGTGGGCTTCTGAACAGGCCATAATAAAAAAGCGCCCTTTGCCTAGTACGACGACATTTCTGATGATAGGTTCCTATACAATTTTAATCCTGATGATGTGCACTAACTTCCAAGGAAGTATGTCGCAACATTAATGTGACCCTTTTTTACATGTAAAATTTTTCAACTTGTACATTTTCAGAAAAAATTGACTAAGAATGACATCTCATAAGGAAAATCTGTAGTTTTTCAAACAGTTCAGTTCTGAAATTCCACACCAGAAGTTAGTAAGATCAAGTATTTGTATAAATGAAAAAAAAAAAAAAATTGTCTCTCGGTGTAATTATTATATTGTTAAGTTCTAGAATGTTAAGACATTTCCTCCGCACTCTAGTATTCGGCACCTGGTGGTTGCAATTGTTTATGAATACCTATTTATATAACTACAAAATATTCTGAATTTAACTCTATTAAGATTTTCAAAATAAATGTTCTGATTTTTGAATGTTATATCAGTAAAGTGTATTGACTAATAAGTGCTATATTTAGTGATCAGACCTATTAAAATATCAATAGGACATAACAACAATAGTCCCCAACCCCGTCACATAGCTTTATTCAATAACATTTGTAGGTATCTTAAAAATTAATAATGGGCCATCCTCGTCCATGTAATGTCCATTCTTTTACTTTCATATTGTTTGAATAGTTTTTAAAACGCACGCATCCGCCACAATGCAAGGATGAAAAAGAAAGCTAAAGATTTCAAGCGTCACGGTCAGTGAATCCTCTTAACGAGTCCTAATATCCAAGCTTACGTGCATTCAAAATTTACAAGAAATTGATATTTAAGAGAGCATCTGCTTAATAAATGTACCCGCCTAACAACAAAATAACAATGTTTTGTTCAATCTCGATTGCTCTAATGATGTATGAAGATTCTCTTGCAAACGTGAGCTTTGAGAACTGAATTGTAGGAGAAAGTATTCCATTACTGAAGCTTGCAAACGATACTTGTGATGTCTAACATTTTCCGTAGATCACGTTTTAGAACGATGGAATAATTTTCTTATGGAATGGAATTTTAAGTCCGAAGAGATTACTGATGAAGCTTCCGGGTTCTGATAAACCCTCAGAGAAAAAAAAATCTATAGTGGAGTTTTTTTAAATTGAAAAAGTAATGGAATCTGGCAATCGAAAAAGTAAGACCCTCTGAATGGGACTTCATCAAGGAAGATTTTGATGAAGATACGATAAGAATTAAGAATTTGGGGGTATATTATTGTGCTATTATTTTAGGCTTTAAATCTAGAATAAATCTTTACTTATCTGTTGCTGGATGTAAAGCTTGCTGTAACTCAAACTTATGTTTTTATTAAAAATGCTGCTCTAATAAAACTTTATTAACATTTTGAAATATAATAATTTTTTATGAAGTTTTAAAGTTCCATGACATTAAAAATGTATCATCCGGTTACGGGTACTAATAAACATTCAGCAAGTTAACCTCATCACCTTGAAAATGAAAACTTGAGAACTTTTGAATTGATCGTAACGAATACAGTTTTGGGGGAAGTTACAACAGAAATCAGATTAAGAAATATTAAAATATTATTTTCTATTACGAGCTATTTAAAATGGAAAATTTAAATTAAGCTGAATTAAGCTGAATTTAAATTAAGCTGAAAAATTTAAAATGGAAAGTTTTTCTTTATAAAAACATAGTTGCACTAAAGCTCGAATATGCTTTTCCATTTTAAAAGTTAAAAGATCGAAAGTCATTTAAAAACAGTGTAATAATATACGGAACTCCTTTTTTAAAAAGGAGTTCCGTATCAAATTGAGTTTTTTTATCCACTCGGTTCAGTACAGCAAAGATGGATAAGGTAAATAAATTAAAAGTTATGAAAAAAGTTTTGCAACGTCATGCAGAAGTCCCTAAAGTTTCCAATTTCAGCAGAAATTTCACGTTCTTTTCTTTGATAATTTCTAATTTTGTAAGTGCATTACCTATAAAACAGCAAATTTATTTACTCCAGTCTATTTTAAATGCATTCTATATTCTGTTAATTACTTTCTGTTACTTAAAATGTTATTCCATATTACGTATTCCTTTCCTTCCGCATTCCGTATTTTTTGCTCTTTTTAACTTAGCAAAACGAGTATATCGAAAAAGAAAAGTGAATGAGTTCTTATTTATTTACTGGAAAGGGAAAACAAGTAATATTTTTTTAAAAAAATAATTCAAATGCTTCGAGTTTTTCGACTTCTGTACTTTTTCATTTTGAATAATCTGAAGTTTCGATAGTAAGGCGTCTTGTACGAGTAATTTAAAAAATAATTACGAAAAATAGCTTTATTTTGCAAAGAAATGTAGGGGATATGTTAAAAATCAGTTTTTTTCCCGCTATGCAACGTTCTCCTACAAAAGTGTTGAAGGAAGCAAATAAAATGCTTTCCAGGTCATCCAAAAATGATCTAAATTAACAGTATTATAATATTGACCATTGGATAGTTTCAGAAAAAATTTAATAGATCTGATTAAATAGCAATTTCTTAGTAACTTCTTTTACCCATTTTAAAAGTGATTTTGAAATGGTAAAAGAAATAGTTTAAAATTTTTTAATGTAAGTTATAAAGCGAGGCTAGTTGAAATGCAACGGAAGAATTCCTATCACGTAAAACTAGAAAAACATGACTATTGAACAATGATAAAGATCTAAAATTTAAGCATCTTTCGTAAGCAGTACTATAAAGATTTTAATTTGTAACATTATCTAACTGTATAAAACATTAATGTGTATGCATATTGTCACCAAACCAAAATTTCTTTTTGGATCAGACAAACAAGAACTAAAATATCAAGTGAGAGAGCTGTCACATGCATGAAAAAAACCAATATCTATGAATGATATACAAGTATATAGAACTAAATATATAGAAATCAAAAGTTTCATTGAATGTATACGTTACATATTTTATATTTTACAGACATTATCTGTATCTATAGGTATTCTCAGTTCTCACGATATAGCCTTTATTTTTGAGCCAGAATTAGTGTTTAGTTCCATTTTGTCAATTTAAATATAATACTCAAAAGATTTCTGATTTCAAGAGATAGTTGTTAGCGTTGAATGTGTAGTTCATAATGGCAAAAGAGCCGGAATCAGATATACGTTGGCAAACTTAAACGTTGTTTTGTACTCAAGGTAATAAAATAAAATGAAGCTATAAACTAAGTTCGAGAAAAAAAGTAAGCATTTTAAGACATTTTTAGGGCTTTTAAAATCCGTATTTATCTGTGGAAGATAAATTTATTGAAGAGCCAAATCAGCTGAAATGATTGCTGTAATTTTACAGTGTCGAACTCAGGAACTGTATCTGTTTCTCAGTGCGAAATTGAAATATTTTTATTAGATTAAAACACAGGCGGAAACTATTAAAAATAGTTTTTCTGCTGACTCTTTTGAATAAATTGCATGTAATATTTAAATTTCAAACCTCGATTTCCTTCTTCGAATTCAGTGCGCAACAGAGTAGAATAGGGAGTTGGCTGTGTCCTGATTGATTGATAAATGAGGTATTTTTTAATTCTTTTTAATGAAAGTAACAGGTAGAGCTTTCTCCTCCTTGAACCCACGTCTTCAATTGTGGTTTAATAATCTGATCAGTAAAAGTGCTTTGTAAAGTTAGCCAAGAGAGTCTTGGCTTCTTTTTCGTGAAATGAGTGCATATTTTAATCCCTGTTTTTTAGATTGTATCTAAATAAAGAAAATATTACAAAAAATATAATTAAAATTTGAATAAAAGAAAAAATGATACAAAAGGGTCTAAAGCAGAGAAATTGAGTTTTTAAAATGAACAGAAACTAACGACAAGATCGAAGATGTAATCGACGACTGTAAAACGATAACCATGCACGTAACATGCCATTCTCTGATTATTTAGGAGGTGCGATTGGCATCGAAATGAAAGTTCCTGACCATAAGTCTGCTCAATTATGTCAAACTATCAGCCTTGTTCATCAGAACAGGAGTTCAAGTGCCAGGCGTTCTCACGGCGAGCAAGTACATGCTGCTCATAGAATAGTTGAAGCGTACGACTATTCTTTCTTTTTTTTAAAAAAAGAAAAGTGCCTATTAATAGTGGTCATGTCCATGCTTAGGCGCTTAGTGCTCAGCTACTTAACGTTTTAGAGAATACGGGAAGGGGAAAGTGTCACGTTTTCGTATTATACGGGTCTTGTCTAACGCCTCTTCGATCCTAAAAGTTTTGTTAATTTGCTGTTTTCCTGATGCTGAAGTGAAAATTACATAAATGCATTGAGGAAAAGTTTAATAAAAACATCCATTTAAAGTCATTCGATGCTTTTTTGTATGAGTAGTAACAATAGAGAGTAAGTTTCTGGCCTTAATGGCTGGACAGTGAAAGTAATTCGCTTTTCAAGTTGAGCTTCTGGTACTGTGATTGTGAAACAAGCCAGTCATTTTAGCATTTATTCACTAGAGGGTGGAATAATGATATATTTCAAAAGCGAAATAATAAAAAAAAGTATTTATTCTTCATGATATTGAAAAAAAATGTGCACGATTGTATTTAGATATTTTTGTAGTTTTTTTTCAAAAAGAAAAGAAAAGTAAAAAGAACGGGGTGATTGACATTTTCAAATTTACAGGAAATTTAAGTTCTATCCTATTTTTTTTTAAAGGTGTTGAGATTTTACTGGCAGCTAGTAGCTCTTAAATTAATCAGCATTTATGTTCTATTGTTTGTCACCTATAAGTCCATGCTTGTTACAAAAGTACAAACATGTCTTGAGCTCAACTTTCTAACTTTGCAATGATTTGCAAATCAAAATCAACGCAGAATAAAATTTTTTTGTTCGAAAAATACCATTTTAATACATGAATATGATATGAAGACAAATTAAATAAATGTAAAAAAAATGAGAAATAAAGGGCTTAGACGCTACAGGAATTTCGCAATAATGCCTTTTGAGAACCTTGCTCGTATGTCGAAAACTCAAAAGCATTTTTTAAGAGACCGGCATAGCCTGGTTGGTAGGACATTGGATTCGTGTTAGGGAGAACGTGAGTTTGAATCCCTCCTGCCGAAGAAAATCCCCGTGAATTAAATGGTGACTGGTGCAAGTTAAATCTGTCAAGGTAACAAAGTCCTCCAAGTTCCCATAACAAATCAATACCTCTGGGGGTATTGTTTTGATGATTTTCTTAAAGGGAGCTTTGAATTAGAAAAAAGTGAGTAGTTCTTGCAAAAATCGATGCATCGGAAGAAATCGCTCCGATCTATTTTTTGTGTAGCTATTAACATATGAAATCGAAATTAATTTAATTTTTAATCTAAGGTTGATATGTTTCTGGATCATTCGCGCTCCCTGAGGAACGCCCTGCTTGATAAAAAAGCTGTACAACCTAACATTGTGTTATGCAATGCATCGCTTTTCAAAAATTAATTTTTATGTTGCACTGGCTGAATATTTAGGGAATAATTTTCAGAAATTTACTTATTTGTTTCGCAGAAAAAAAAATTTAAAAATGTGTTAATATTTTTACCAAGAGAGTGGCCTGACCGATTTCATTTAAATTTTGCAGTTTGCTATTTAAAATTGAATTTAAATTCTTATCTTACTCGTTCTGATCGTTGAAGTTCGTATCTAACAAGAGAAACTAGAGAAGCTAACGAATTGATAAAGGAAAAGCAGATTTGGGAGCTATCTTATGAATTTAAATTGACGCTTTCTTTTGCAGTTACTACTAAATATTTACATAGCCTTCAATTAGCAAAGATACTTTGAATTATTTGAAGTATGGAATATATTGACTTGAAAAATGAACCATGTCTAGTGACTATAGAGTTCTTGTCTGGCATGATGACAATGAACGACGTAAGCATTATATGAGTTAAGGAGGTGGTGATGGTTAAGTTATGAAAGAGGTGATGGTTCCAGGGGTTCTAGGAGATGATGGTTGCGTTGTGAAGGGTTGCCGTTGAGGGGCTTTATCACCTGATGTGTCTCCTACTTTCTGTGTCATTAATATTTCATTCCAGATACGACTAGTTAGTGATGACTTTTCTGCATTCTAAGCACAATAATTACGTTCGTTCAGATATCATAGTACTGTCGCAACTATGATATAGTTGCACATCATGGCAACAGCGACGCAATGTAGAGTATTTTTATTAATGCTGTTTTTCGAAGACTCCGTCGTAGTGTGATATATTGCTTTTTTTTTTAGAATAACATGCTATTTTTATAACAGCTGTTAAGTAACTGTTACTCATCACTGTTAGGTCAAGTTTAACCTATCTAAAGTCAGCGCTATCTATGCTAATTTTGAAAATGGTGCAAAATGTCAATACGGAGAAAAGCCACAGTTTTGTGGAAATGAAAAGCATTTGTGGTCTAATTTTTTAGTGCTTAAAAACTTATTCCTATGCTGCATTACTTGGGCTCATAAGAATTTGCGAAAACTGAGATAAAGGCAGTGATTTTAATAATTTTCATCTGGGTGAAAAAATGTCGCCAAATTGGCAGTTTTGAAAAACGTTAAATATTTAAAATATTTAAATTATTTGTCTGTTTTAAAGCCCAGATAATTCTTCACGGCAAGATTATATATAGTTTAATAGCATCGCATTGCTTCAAGTGTAAGGCACTTAAACTACTGCTTTTTTTTTATTTTCCTTGGCCACATAGCTTCGAAAAAAAGCCCTAACAAGAGGCTGTTTTCAAGTTTTTATTGTTCATGCGCGTTAGTCATTAATCTAACTATTATTGATTCTTGGAAATAAACAGCTTATTATTCATTCAAAATTTAAGCAATTTTTATAAACTGTTAACTGCTGTTTAGGAAAAAAAAAAAAGGTTTTAAGGACAGGGTTTTGTCCACTTTTCTCTCACCTTTTTTTTTCTCTTTCTTTTATTATGCATATGTTCTGATTGATTTTTTACTGTCAATATTGCTATATGACAGACAAAGATACAGGTTTATGACTTTTTTTGTTGTTAGATGGTAGAGATTTTTTTTGAAGATGAAAATAGGCGTAATTTGTCTTCTTGATATTATTTGTTGTTAAATAAATTCCTTGTTTACAAATAAAAGATGACTTATAATATTCGCATGCTTGACATATTTCCTTACACAATAAGCTCTGAAAACACTAATTATGATGGAAAGATACAGTTATAGGGGTACTGAAGAATGCCTAATATGCATATTATTTATGTAGCCCTTCAAGTTTTAATTTTAAACCTTAAAAGCAATAAATTTGTTTTGACATTGATTGATCTGTTTTTTCTCTCCTTTTTTCCAGCATTTTTTTTTAACTGAAAGAATTTAAATTACCTTTTTTTCTGCAACAGTTTATAAGATAATACATAATTCTGCATGTTTGGAAATTACCACTTACGGTATCAAAAACTCAGATTCTTTTAAAATCGTGCTCCCTTGTTTATCAAAAATGAAGCATTCTACCAAAAGAAATAACCGACATGCAAACAAGAATTCAGGAACATTTTTTTCTCAAGAGGAATTTTAATGTCAGGATAACTACGACTTCAGAATTATTGATCTAAAAAATGCCCTGTAATTTATAAAACTCATTTTGTAATTTTCAAAAATGATGTTTCTTGATGAATAAAAATCATAAAACTGCAATTTCTTTTTGAAAGTACATTTCATAAAAACATGAAATTTTAAAAAATCAGATGATGAAACTTTTTCAGAACAATAATTTTACCTTTACTGTATGAAAGTTCAATTTATGATACTCTCTCTAACTCATTAAGTCGTGCTTAGTTTTTTAATTTTGTTAATTAAACTTCTGCAGCTTGAAAGAAAGGTTATTTTCATTTCCGCGTCGCAGATATAAGTAAAAAAAAGTAACAACCTGTAATTTGTTAAAACCTTTCTTTTTCAGAATATTGATTTTCTAACTTTGCCAAATAAAAATTCTTGATGAAAAGAAAATTACAAATTTACTACAATTTATATCGAATATACATTTCATAGAATTAAATTATATTATGATCAAAACCGTTTGAAAGCCACAATTTCCTCTTCACTGTTTGATAAGTTCAATTTATGATAAAGACATCTCTCCGATTTAATAGGTCGTCCGATTTGAATAGTTCTGAAATTCCGTTAATTAAACTTATACAATTTGAGAAAAAAAGGCTATTTTCCCTTCCGCGTTGCAAATAACTTTTACAATAAGAATTTACCAACCCTATAAATATCGAAGCCTTTATTGAAAGTGCAATAAGTCCCCGATTTTTCAATTATCCCGAACACTTTATTTATCGAAGGCAAGAAACTACTTTTTTAGGTTCTTCGATGACGATGACCCTTAGTTGGGAAGATCGATGGATTCATACATTTTTTTACCAGACCTTGACAAGAGCACAAAACTGCATGTGAATTGAATTTAAGTCGAACAATAGCCTAAAGCGATAGCACCTTGTTTTTCGTAAAATGGATGGAGAATAAGGGATTGTACAAATATAACGCCGACGTAACATTGACTTTTGGCCTGAGTATACAGATGGGACATCCAAAACGAAATATAGCATTGACAAAGTCTTTCAAAGACATAGTATAGCACGAATGAAATATTCCACTGACAAATTCTCTCATGCCATGCAATATTATTGAAAAAAATTTACGACACAAATTTACACACACAAGACTTTGCTTGCACAATATATGATTACGTGACATATTGAAAGCATTAGGCTTCATTAATACCTGATATTTTTTCGTCAGTCTATTATGTAATATATTGACAGCATATGGTTTTGTTATCACTCGATTTTTCTCGTTATTCTATAACGTGAAATGATCAGAGCTCAAGGTTTTGTTATCACATGATTCTTTCCCGTTTATTACTATATGATTATTACTATATGATTATTACTATATGATTATTGCTATATGATTTATTACTATATGATTTTTTTTTGTTATTCTATAACGCGAGAAATTGAAAGCACAAGCAATCATTATCATTACATCATATTTTCTCGGTAATCAATACGTGAGATATTGACGGCATAAGGTTTTGTTAACTCATGATATTTTCTCGTTATTCAATTACGCGAAAAAATGAAAGGTCATCGTTTTATCGTTACATGACTTTTTTCTTTATTTTATTGAAATATTGACATATTTCAGAAAAAATTTACACACACAAGACTTGCACAATACATGATTACGTGAAATATTGAAAGAACTAGGTTTTATAAATACATGATTTTTTTTCCGTTAGTCCATTACATGAGATATTGACAGCCCAATGTTTTGTTACTACGAGATTTTTACTCTATTACGTGAGGTGAGATAGCAACAGCACCAAGTTTTCTTGCTACATGTTTTTGTGTGTGTGTCGTTCTTCTATTTCGTGAGATATTAACACATAATATTAACACATGATTTTTCTCGTTATTCAAGTACGCGAGAAAATGAAAGCACTAGATTTTATCGCTGTATGATTTCTCCCCTTATTCTATTGAAATATCAAGAAATATTTATCGTGAAATATTGACAGCGCAATGTTTGTTACCACAAGATTTTTACTCGCTATTCTGTTATGTGAGGTGAGATAATAGCAGCACCAAGTTCTCTTACCACATGTTTGTTTCTCCCGTTCTTCGATTTCGTGAGATATTGACTGCACAAGATTTTATTAACGCATGATTTTTCTCGTTATTCTATAACGCGAGAAATTTAATGCACAAGGTTACATCATTACATCATATTTTCTCGGTAGTCTAACACGTGAGATATTGACAGCTTAAGGCTTTGTTATCACTCGATTTTTTCTCTTTATTCTATTACATGATATATTGACTGCACTAGATTTTAATAACACTCGATTTATCTCGTTATTTGATAACATGACAGCTCAAGGTTTTGTTATTACATGATTTCTTTAACCTCGTTGCGCTATAATCACACTAGAGTTTGTCCACGATTGATAATTATGGGATATCAGGACCAGAGAATGGAGAGAGGGGGTGAAATTTACTTTGTATTTGAGAAATTGGCACTGAAAGCATTGACTACACGAATAGAGAGCCTAGTCTTTTACTGTCGTTATTATGCATCAGAAAGTTTATGTTTGCTTGCAAACTTGCTGAACTTTACAACACCAGCTGATTCATTTGCAGATGGTGAAAAGCATTGTACTTTTGCAAAACACATATCACAAGCGTCACATTGCTTTTTATTAGTTACATTTAGTATTTTTTTAATTCCTTAAAATTTATTATAGATTTTTAAAACTATGTTAAACTTGAAAAAGAGTATTTGAAATCGAAGGAGAATGGAAATTATTCAATGTATCTCTACAGCATAAATAATCGCCATGGAAAGCGTTATTCAAACGACTGTTTTTTGGAAAACAATTTATAATGTAGCGAATACAAAATACGCTTTTACTTCATTTCTTCTTCTATAGCTCTACATCCTTGGTCCTGTCTTCTTCTTCTATAGTCCTTTCACCTTTTCCTTGGGCTGCTTCTGGGCCTGGTTCCCATAGGTGTGCACTTGATACGTAATTATTGTTTTTCCTTTATATATGCCCAAGCCTTGAGAGGTGCTGAGATTTGATAAAGCAAACAATATTTTTTCACTTTATGATTTTCTTCATGCATTCATTTTAATTTGCATAAGTTTTTTATTTTTATTTCAACGGTTTATAATAGAACTAAGATGTTTTCATTTGATTTATCAAATCTTTACGTGATTTTGAGACATCGTTTAATGCCAGTCTAAAAGCTTGATAAGTGTTGATGGAATAATTAAATGAGTGAATTGAAAAGCGATTTAATGAATGAGTGAGTGAAACGGGAAAAAAATGCAAGAGACTTAATCATGTAGCAATAGCGATTAAGTGAACGAACGACTTTTTTTTCAAGGTGAGTTAATAGTTGAAATTTATGTTTTTACATAGGATTTCATTGAAAATTTGAATAGTAAAATCGTGATCGCTCACGGGCGAGCATACTTAAAAGGATCGATAAGTGCCATAGTGCTTAGGGCATTCATTTAGGGATCACTGATCTTAAGTGCCTGTTATCCAAATTTCATGTCATTATACAGCGCTCAGCGCATCACTTGAAGTTATTTTTTGAAAGCCTTGTACATGGCATACTTTCAAAAACATATTTTCCTTTTTACGAAAACAACAGAATAAAAAAAAAGGGAGATAATAAGAGAAAATAAGAAACCTCTCGATTTTTTTTCTTTCGAATTTCTTATTAAATTATCTAAAAGAAAATATTCACTCTTTTAAAATGGTGGTGTTATAAGTGCACAACCCCTGTTCACCTGTACTACAAACTGTCTGGCGACTAGTGATTAATTAAAACTAAAATACTTCCTGACAAATGCAAAGTTCTTAAAAAGTGTTTTTTTTTTAAAAATCATCTCTCCTTGTTAGAGGCCAGACCAGAACCTTTTTTTCATCGATATGCTTTTTTTTTATTGTACGGTGAAAGCCGGTGAAAATTGCGAAATACTAGATTTGACAGTTTATCGTTATTAACGACTGTCTAAACAGGCAGGGATAAACGGGTTTGTCATCACAATTATATTGCCCAGAATGAATCGAATGTGGTCCTCGTGTTATATTGCGATGCTTTCAGCGTTGGCCTGTTGGCGAGAATGATTTACCAACTTTGGCATTAACTGGACCACACGGTAGGATGATAAGATATACCACAAGAGGAGATAATGATGACAGTTTTCTATACAAAAAATCTTTTTACCTTCCATTAAAAAAGACATTAATGGCGGCATGTTTCGACATTCCAAGAATTATTTTTTTGTGAGATATTATCTTTGGCCCCGGGGATCTCGGATTAAATTTCTCCATTTGTTATACTAGTTCATTTTGGAACACGTTCTTGAGTTTCATTTATGGCGGTCTCATAAAAATTTTATGTTTTTTTTAAGTTATTATTTTTTTTCATCAAACGCGAGAGGCGTGATTGTAAATAATTAAATGAGTTCATCATCGTTTTAATTTTTTTCACTATTTTGTTTTTAGAAAGTTAAGAAACTATATAAATTAAAATAAGTGTTTCACGTAGCTTTTTTATGTTATATTAATGAATTTAGAGCTCACACATTAAGTAAAAGAAAGATGAAGCGAGAGGCGCGATTGTGAATAATTGAATGAGTTCATCATCGTTTTAAATTTTTTTCCACCATTTTGTTTTTAGAAACTAAATAAATAAAAATAAATATTTCACATTGCTATTTTATTTCACTTTAATGAATTTAGAGCTCACACATGAAATAAAATGAAGATAAAGCGAGAGGCGTGCTTGTGAATAACTAAATGAGTTCATCATCGTTTTAAATTTTTTTCCACCATTTTGTTTTTAGAAACTAAATAAATTAATATAAATATTTCACTTAGCCATTTTATTTCACTTTAATGAATTTAGAGCTAACACATTAAGTAAAAGAAATATGAAGCGAGAGGCGTGCTTGTGAATAACTAAATGAGTTCATCATCGTTTTAAATTTTTTTCCACCATTTTGTTTTTAGAAACTAAATAAATTAAAATAAATATTTCACTTAGCCATTTTATTTCACTTTAATGAATTTAGAGCTCACATATTAAGTAAAAGGAAGATAAAGCGAGAGACGTGATTGTGAATAATTAAATGAGTTCAACATCGTTTTAAATTTTTTTCTTCTCTATTTTGTTTTTAGAAAGTTATAAAACTAAATAAATTAAAACAAGTATTTCACACAGCTATTTTACTTTACTTTAATGAATTTAGAGCTCACACATTAAGTAAAATGAAGATAAAGCGAGAGGCGGGATTGTGAACTATTAATTGAGTTCGTTATCGATTTCAGTTCTTCTTCTCCCTTTTTTCTTCTATTGATAGTTAGAATAAATTTATCTGTTATGTAAACTATGTCTTCCACATAAATATTTTAATTTACTTAAGTGATTTTTGGAGTATACACATTAAAAAAAGAAAACTAGTATACAACAAATATTTTTTTACTACAATAACAAACGAAAGTTTTAAGAAAATCACATTTATTACGCTAATTCTTAAAAAATTTGGTTCAACAAAGCAAAATATAATATTTTTCAGACATAAAAAATAAAAGTATATGGTTCAGTGATCAAAACAACAACAACAACAATTATAACAATAATAATAATAAAGACAAAACTGTAATAATTAACTAAATGATATAATAGTTCTAATTAGACTTAAAAACGAGAAACTGATTCCTCAAATAACAATTGAACTTTTGAAGGATTAAATCTATAAAATGAGCAAATGAATATAGCTATTGTTTTCTATAGAAGTTGCTGCTTGAAATATTCCTGCTTGAAATATTTTAAAATTTAAACGTTAATTCTTAGTTAAACCTATTTGTATGAAAATAGACTTTTTTTAATCAGTATAATTCCTCAGATCACTTATATTTAGCGTTAAAAGATACTCTCATATATAAAGAAAGTTTATCAATAACTTGCACTTTTAAGTAAACAATAATCTAAATTTTATTTTTTATGAGTATTTTTAGATGCAGATTTACAGAAAAGTTCTTTGATCTTGTCTAATGTCTTGAAAAAAAAATTCTAAAAAATTTGATTAAAGCAATGTGGAGTCGCAAGACTCTAAATACTTATATAATTATTCAGCGCTTATATACACTGTAACGAATTTTGGTATACAGTTGCCACCATGTTCAGTGTTGAAGTTAATTAAATTTTTTTACTGAAATATTGAGAGTTAACTAAAAATTTTTACTAAAATTTTGAAGTTGACAAAATTTTTCTTAAAATTTTAATTTTTTACATATAGTGGCAGTTTTTATTTACTATTTCACTGTTATTGTTTTATTTATTTATTTATTATTATTTTTTCTTCACTGACAACACACATTTTCATGTGCATTGGAATGAATTTATGGCTTCATTGTGAAAACATTTGGTTTTAAAAGCAAGCACATTTTTAGTAATATATTTGTACTAATCCTTTCAGACAATTGTGGTTTTGTCAATTTTATATAATTTTTTTGCACTATAACAGCAGATTTGTACTTAACCTCTCGCTTACGGGTGGTACAATAAGTGGACCAAAAAAACAGGTTTCATGCTAAAAGCCGTAACCATAAGGTTAAAAATGTACTTTTACCTTAATACCGAAAATGGTGGCAACTGTATACCAAAACTTTTTGACAGTGTAATATATATTACTTAAAATTTCAGAACAGTTTAGAATTTATTTTCGAAATAGTTCTCACATAATAAAAAATGAGCAAAACCGAAAGAAAGATAATTTGGAAAAGAAAAGATGATTTTGATTAATGCAATTTTTTTGAAATTATTCTTCATTTATTTTTAAGTTTAACTTTATCGGATGGCATAATTGAAATTGCGAATAAAAGTAATAAATATAAATTGCAAAATTTTTTTAAAAAAAAATTGAGTAAAATTTTATTTTATTCAAGTTTTAAATAGAAATTTCCAATTTCTTTAAAAAAAGTACAATAAATTTTATTATTGCGTATTATATTAAAAAATAATTATATGATTTTGAACTGTTAAATGCAAAATTTTTGAGAAAGCATGAAATGTGCTACATTTAAATTTATATTTCAATTAAATAAATACGTATATTTTAAATGAATATGCTTTTTAACATGATCTTAAATTAAATTTAAGTTGACTTTCATAAATAGTCTTTGATAAAGTAAAGAAGAATTGTTTTGATCAATTAAAATGAATAAAATATTTCTTGTTTACGATGAAATTAAAAATACGTAAATTTTTATTGCTTCTTTGATGAAATTTAGATAACTTGTCCGAATTATTCTCTACGGAAATCTTTATTTCTCTTTTCATTTTCTTTCAATCAAAGTGCATTAGACAAAATAATTATTAAAAATATTTCCAACCAAAGAGAAAAAGGAAATCAAATTTGAAGCTTTGTTTCTGTATGACTAACACTGATTTTAGAAATAATTGCAACTTAATTAATTTATTTCGGCCAAATTAGTGAGATTCTTGTTATAATATAAATATTGACTTTAAGATGTGCAAAGTATGGAAAAATAGAAATATTTAGAAAATTTACGTGAAAAACAATATTTTTAAAAATGTTGTGTTAATTCATAACAAAACATTATAGTATGATTGAAAACGGCTGCTCTAATAAGCAGAGGAAAAGAAAGAAATTCGAAGGTTAATTTTTTCATATCAATTCTAAAGTAGGAAGTATAGAAAAAATCTCTTGAATTAAAACCCATTGCATGCTTGCTTAAATATAAAAGTATTGCATATAAACGTGTGCAAAACATGCAATTATTAAAACACTACAGTGCGTTCAATAATTTGATCTCATTATTATAATATATTAATATAATACCTGATATAATAAATATTCTATATTTATATAATATATCGTATAATTTATCCAATCGTCGAATTTATATTATATATCGTCTGATTTAACCAATTGATACACAAACGTAAACAAGTGCAAACCGGTTTCAGTCACGTTAAAACAGTAAAGCTGTATAGCATCACGTGATAATTAAGATTTTACATAGAATCTTATAGTGCGTCTAATAATTTGGCCAGGGAGTGCATGTTCATATGATGTATAAGTTTAGTTATGATAAGGTTCATGTTATATACATTTATGTATTTTTGACAAATAATAAAAAGATTTTTATCAACACACGAAAAAACAAAACAAAAAACAACAATGAATATTTCCAAAATTGTTGTCATTAAAAAACATTTAATTTTCTTCGGTCACTTTTTGTTGATATAAATTTCGCATGGCATTTTTTGAAAAATTTTTTAAAAAAACTTTTACGCTGAAGATTTTTAAACTTATATAATTGTTTTTAAATTTTACGGTGAGGGGCTCAGTGGTTTTAAAAATTTAGCATTGTTTTCGTTCATTTTCCACCTCCAATGCTTAGTTATAAAGGTTTATATTCCAAAAATACAAGAGCATTGTTATTGAACAATGAAGATTTTGTTATGATATTTTGTATTTCCCAAGCACTTCCTCTTCAATCAGTTTTGATTTTTTCCATTTTCCTTTCACTTTTTTTCGGAAAGCGCTAGTTGGAAATTTCCCATCAATTCTTTTTATGATGGAAATAGAATAATAAAATATTTAAGAGAATAATATATCATAGTTCCATCTGCATAGTCATTTTTAATGCTCGTAAAAATTTTCATCGCTTTTTACTCACACCACGCAATGAATAATAATCATTTGATAATGAGTTTTTTTTCCAAATTTAATCTGATTAAAAAAGCAGCTTTTGCTAACAACTCCTTAGGGAAAACAACATTCAGAAGAAAGGGATTGAGATATTCACGTCAAGCTAGAAGTTTGACTATATCATTTGACTATTATCATTCAATCAATTGTATAAATTTTTGGTTGTTAATGATGACAGGTTGTTTACATTATTTTACTCTAAAAGGAAACGCATTCCTATTGGTTCCCATAGTTATAGATTTTATCTTTTAACCGGTGTTGAACAGTTAACAAAATTCTGAGCTTACGACTATAAATGGTATGACTATAAATGATATATTACGGCTATTTTTTTTAAATAATGTGTGCAATAAATTGCTAGAAAACAACAACCAAAAATTCAATTCTTTTTTAAAAAAAAGTTTACATTTTTGAAAAGTCACATTTGCTAATGGAGTAATGGGTGAAAAAAATGTTGATCAGCGAAAGATTGGAGACAAGAAAATATTCTTATCAACATCGTGTACAATTGAAACATTAAAATATTTGAATGCAAGCTCTACTGTGAAAACAGCCGATGAAACTCCGTTATTTAATAAAACTCTATAAATGTAAATGCATGTATGCGTTCATAAAATTCTTTCCGCTGTACGTCGCTGGAAGTGTCAATATTTGGAGCGTAGCCCTTGTAATATTTAAATATTTAACCACACTTCAAACTTTCCAAAGATGTGTTAAACTTTTCACCGCGAAGAAGACGCGGCCTACTTCAGACGATTCAACAACTTTTGATTTGACTGCAATAAAAAAAAATCTTTTCAATGTTACATTTAACAGTTTTTATCTTGTTAATGGAATTGTCTTCCAAATGGAGGTAATGTCCACTTTGTCCCAACATAGACCTTCATTCTTTGAAAACCGGTAGATGCTAGTTCCGAAAGGTCATGTCTTCGTGGTTGGTGTCGGTTTGTCCAATAAAAGAACTTTTCTATCGTCTGACGGAAACAATTTCTGCAGATCAAACACACCCGCAGCGAGATTCCCAAGTGTTATAGTTTTCATTATTTTATAACATGAAATTTTCGTTTCCTTTTATTAAAAAAGAAAAAAAAAACGGGCAGAAGGTTCAGAGGTCAAAGACCTTATCTAACATCTGTTTTAGTTAAAGAACAAACAAAGTTTCATTTTTTTGATTTTTACTTCACTTCACTTTTGTTTAGCGCAGAGTGAATTTAAAAATAAAAAAAATCGTTTGCTAGTAATATCCGTGTCCGAAATTATGGGTGATCGTGTAGTGGGAGGCCAGCAAAAGGGTTGCACCGGCACCCTATGATGGATTTCGTGTTTTTAAAAGTAGATTTTAGGATTTATCTTTAGCTGCAGGCTAACGAAAGATTTTTTGTTGTTGTTTTTTTTTGTGATCACGGAGAAGAATTCTCTCCAGCATTAAAATGATTGCATTTAAATAACGTTACAAAATTGCTTTGTAACGTTATTTTTTAACTTTTATTTAACTCTTCGTTTAAAAATATGCCTTGTTCTTAGTTCATTGTATGCAAATGTTAATTTCTTTAAGTGGTATAAACACATTAAGTGGTATGAAGTTTGAAAGCGGGTAAATTTCTCTAATTTTAAATTTTTAATTTCTGAAATGTTTCTAAATTTGGAGAATTTAGAATTGTTTATTGCGAGATATAAACCATATAAAAGTAGTTCTGTAATGAACACTTCTTATAATTCTTGTCAAAAGTTGCTAAAAATGCATGTACATAAGGGATATTTCAAGCTAATATTCCAGCGGAAAAAAAAGTTATCGAAATCTATAAAGTCAC
The DNA here is from genome assembly GCF_043381705.1 of Parasteatoda tepidariorum. NCBI lineage: Eukaryota > Metazoa > Arthropoda > Arachnida > Araneae > Theridiidae > Parasteatoda > Parasteatoda tepidariorum. The sequence goes on from NC_092208.1 coordinate 79,021,289, forward strand.
GAATGAGGATGACGGAATGAAAATCATTAAAATCAGTTCGATCCTCAAATGAAACTAAAAATAGCATTTTAACTTCTGTTTTTTTTCCTTCAGAAATCAAAAAGGTTTTGATGTTTTCACTCGTATCACTTAATCGACAGCGTTTTTTTCCTCGTTTTAATATTAATGTTTACATTTAAGGACAGTTTATGTTTATATTTGCAACTTTTATTTAGTCCTGGGTTCCAAAATTATATATTAAAGGAACTTATAACGTAATATTCTGTGCGTCTTTAAAATCTCAAAAATTAAGTTGAGATAATATTGATTATTGAACAAGTTTTTTGGATTTTACAAAAAAGTATTTACACCATAGCACCGTTTATATGTCTTTATGGGGACCGATGTAAAACGAGGTCTAAATAATAAAACGTATGTTTGAAGCTCAGCAAATTAATATAAATTCATCGCAAAACTAAAAAGCTTGATAACGTAATATTATTGATATAGAAAACAATAGAAGCAAACCTTTTCAGTAATCAGTGCAGTGACCCTGAAATTACTAGCCTCTATTCTTATCTCCAACACTTTTCATGACTTTCACTCAGCTGAAATCGAGGGGTGAAATTCCTTTTTAGAGCCTTACTTTCAGTTTTTTGAATTCTTAACCCCAACGCTTTTCAAGACTTTCACTCAGCTGAATTTGATGGGTGAAATTCTTTTTTTTTAGAGCCTTACTTTCGATTTCTTGAATTCTCAACCCCGACGCTTTTCATGAGCTTCACTCAGCAGAAATTGAGGGGTAAAATTCTTTTTTAAAGCCTTACTTTCGATTTTTTGAATTTTCAACCACGACGCTTTTCATGAATTTCACTCAGCTGAAATTGAGGGGTAAAATTCCTTTTTAGAGCCTTACATTCGATTTCCTGAATTCTCAACCTCGACACTTTTCATGAATTTCACTCAGCTGAAATTGAGGAGTAAAATTCCTTTTTAAAGCCTTACTTTCGATTTCTTGAGTTCTCAACCCAGACGCTCTTTATGAATTTCATTCAGCTGAAATTTAGGGGTAAAATTCCTCTTTAGATCCTTACTTTCAGTTTCTTGAATTTATATTTTTACCGTCGTATAAACAAATATTTTAACGTTGCATTAATTAAGAGATAACTGGAGCGGCAACGAAGCGATTAATAGATGAAAAAAAAAGGCACAGATGAGAATGGCTTGAGCTGTAGTTCCAATTTTGGTTTCGAAAAAGTATTTTTTCACATAGAATTCGTGGGATTCCTCCACATCTTTTTTTATATGGGTTACAAAAATTTGTGCTAGCACCCCTCTAAGCATTTTCCACGAATTTTAATTTGAATTGCTTATCTTAAGAGAACCATTTTGCATTACCTGTCTTATATTGTCATCTAAATTGTATTGAGAATTTTCAACCTCTAGTTGTAAATTTAACAACTCCATAAATTCACTATGTGAATGGTATTTTATATTTTTGACTTCGAATTGCAAACTCGGCTTCATATAACCGACTTCATATTTTTGTATGTTCCGTACAAAATTAAGTACATTCTATACATTTATTTATATTTTATATACAAGCGTACACAAACACAGACATACATTGTACAGTGCGAAAAATAAAAAGCCGACGGATTGGTATTCGTAAGCTAAATTGGGTCAGCTGTTCAACGACGGTTATAAAAAAATAACTCTTAACATTTTCATAATACAAGAGTAATCAATTTTATACAAAAGAATAAAGCGAATATTTTTACTCGATTCAATATCTCTGTATTCAATATCTCTATCGATATCACTGCATCAACGCAAACACTGTTTTAATGGTAGTTTCTTATAACTCTAGTTCATATTTTCTAAGTAGGTTTGATTTTTTATAAGATTGTCACTATTATTTTCCCCACCGCCAACATATTTGAAGTTTGTAAATTTCACATTAACGGTGAATTATAACCTTGGCAATAGTCAATGGAGCTATTACAAGCCAAAGCTTTGATTTTTTACTTGTTCTTGACGAAGTGTTTCATAGACTCTAATTACTACTACATTTAATGGTGTAGTAATTAGAATGACTTTTGAAATAATCTGCTCCGGCGAGATTGTTCTGTTGAGGTGCGTTTGAGCTTTCAGTTGCACTTTCGTTTCCTATTTCTAAAGTAATTTCAAAAACATATTTTTTTAAAAACTAACTATTTAGCGTTCAACAAAACGAAAAGTAATTGGTTCTAAATTTGAAGCTCCTTGGTTTTCTTTTCAATGATAAGAATACAATTTATAAAATATAATCTGCCTCATGATCACGTAATGTATGATTCGAATACCTTCATAATTGCAGTATTTAAATTGCAGCATTTCCATTAATAAGCACAATAATCCAACGTCATAAATTAATACAGGCTATTTTTCCCTATGAACAAATTATCTGTCCTCATAGTAATTTTTTTAAATCAAAAATGCTCATAAAAATGTCTCTCTGAGCAATTTGCAGATGTGACTTATTATCATATGACTAAAGTCATTTAATAAAATCTGCTGAAAGACACATTTTCATAAAAATAGCCTTATTTTTATCAATACGCATCTAAATAAATTAATAAATTTAATGATGCAATAATGCATCTAAATAAATTAATAAGAACTATTTTTCTCCATGAACCAAATATTTATCTTCATAGTGATGTTCTTTTTTTATTTAAATCAAAAATGCTTGTAAAAAATATCTGAACAATTTGAAAATGTGACTTTTTTATCACATTGACTCAAGTTTTTAATTGAAAATCTACTGAAAGACAAATTTTCATAAAAATTGCCTCACTTTTATCAATATGAACGATAATCTATCTCCACAAATTACTAAAATCCATTTCAATTTTTTTGTACTAAAAATGCTCGTAAAAAGTACCTTCTGAGCAATTTGGAAATGTGACTTATTATCATATAGACTAAAGTTTTTTCTTTCAAATTTGCTAAAGGTTACATTTTCATAAAAATAGCATCAATTTCTATCAATTTCCAGAAAAATCCATCTCTATAAATTAATGAAACCAATTTTTTCTACATACCGAATATCTATCTTCATAGAGATACCAAAAATGTTTGTAAAAACTATCTTCTGAGAAATTTAAAAGTGCGACTTATTATTCTATTGACTCAAGTCTTGGAAATCTACTGGAAAATGCGCTCTCATAATAATAACGCCAATTTCTATCAAAATGTACAATGAGCCGTAATTAATAAAACCTATTTTTTCCCCAGGAACCAAATATCTACCTTCATAGTAATTGTTTTTAATCAAACATGTTCGTAAAAATATCTTTTGAGCAATTTGGAGATGTGACTTATAACCACATTGACTCAAGTCTTTCATTTAAAGTCTATACATTATACATTTATGCATTTCATAAGAATAGCATCAATTATCCCATTATTATACATTTTCATTAAAATATATAGCACATTCTCATTATACGATTTTCATAAAAATGGTATCAATTTCTATCAATATACACAATAATCCATCTCTTTAAAATAATACAACTTATTTTCTCGAATGGACCAAATATAGATAAGAGATTGCTCTAAGTCTTTTATTCCAACTAATAACATCCTTTACCTATTTTATCATGCTAAAACCGTATACGAAATGCTTGGTCAAGACATTCTCATCTAATTTAAAATATCAAATCAACCAAGATCGCGCTATTCATCATAATTTTATATTTTCTTAAACACCATGCTTCTCCACCACCCTTAATAACCTATTAACACTTATCCTACACATACTTTCTTTTTATATTATTAAAAATATGTTGAAACACATACTAAAATTTATATTTTTCTGCACTCTCTCTTCGACCTTGCGGTCAACGAACCAATAGGTTACTAGCTGAAACAACCGCTCCCCTGTTCCCATATCATTACTTTTTAGACACCCCATAGTCACGAACCACACCTCTACGCCCTCATAATGTCCGTTTTTATACAACTTTCTTTCATAAGGTGCTTCAATAAGCGATGAAAAAAAATAAATCCACGGGAGATTGAAATTGTTTCAGCCGTATCGCCAAGATGATTTGGTCAAAAGAAATTTAATCCCCTGTGAAAACTATCAACAAGTAATAGTGTTTATATGATGGTATTATTCTCTTTCGGCATTGTTCAAATTTTTTTTTCAATACAAACGATCGAATTTCTCATTTCGAATTGGGGGATTTACCCATTCCCCAGATCTAATTTTAATATGATAAGTAATGAGTATATAGGTTTAAAACCTTTTCAAAAATTCTGTCTCATGTTAAAAATTCAATAAACTCACACTTTAATATTGGACAATGGACAATTGAATAATGTTTATTTTCTTCAATAATCGCCAAACCTCATCGTTAAAATGTTTTAAGATTTTAATGGAACAGAAAATTCTTCTTCAGCAAATTGCAACTTCTTTAATCAACAAAATTTCATGATGAATGGGAATGGGTGCATCTCTCTCTCTCTCTCTCTCTCTCTCTCTCTCTCTCTCTCTCTCTCTCTCTCTCTCTCTCTCTCTCTCTCTCTCTCTCTCTCTCTCTCTCTCTCTCTCTCTCTCTCTCTCTCTCTCTCTCTCTCTCTCTCTCTCTCTCTCTCTCTCTCTCTCTCTCTCTCTCTCTCTCTCTCTCTCTCTCTCTCTCTCTCTCTCTCTCTCTCTCTC
>NC_092208.1:79026833-79085182 GCF_043381705.1 Parasteatoda tepidariorum
TCTCTCTCTCTCTCTCTCTCTCTCTCTCTCTCTCTCTCTCTCTCTTTAATATTATTTATTGATAATTGAAAATTGGTTTAAATCAACAGTAAAGAACGAAATAAACATTTTTCACGAATCACAAATAATTGCTCATGGTTTTTAAATTTAAAAACATCAAGTACTGTTAGAATAAAAAAAAAACTTTATTTTAAATACTAATGATACATTTCTTCTTATTTTGTTTTTAATAGAATTTCTACTAAAGCAGCTACGGTCTTTAATTAAACAAAATTTTGCTTGTATTCTGGTGTGCTAATCGGTTTTTAAGTATTAAGTGGAATGTCATGAATCAAGCTCAATAGGTTTTTTTAATAAGGAGAAAAGAAAAAAAAATGAACGAAGAAAAAAGTTTTTCGAATGAATTCGAGGAAAACGACATCTAATTGATACTTTCGGCTATGACCTTTTATGTAGTGATAATCTCTTCGTTTCTTTGTCTTAACTCAAAACATTTAATCATTAAACGGAATGCGAAATAATCGGGTCTTACTTAATATGAATAATATATTATAAATTAAATAATTCTAATCAAGGGTAATTTAGATTAACAGGAAAAGATATTTAATGCAAAAACAAACCTCAATACATATTTCTAGAATTATAAGAAAAATTTAAACATTGGTGGTAGATAAGCAATGTTTAAGCGAAGAATAATAACTTAAATGCTATCGAAATTTGTAGAATAACTTGAGGGAAAAATGTTACAGAAAAGTACAAATCTAATTAGATTTCATGAAACTTTTGTTTTACGCTAAGTTGATTTTAGCAATCATCTTTCTACTAGAGATGGGCCCGAGCCTGCCATAGCACGAAGAATTATAATTCAAGCCCAACCGAGCCCGGAATGCAAAGAAATATTAAGAGCCCGTTTGAGGCAGGCTAAAGAGAAGAAAGAAGGGTTAGTTTATTCTTCTGTTAGAGCTGAAGCTTCGATTTCCCTCCTCATGACGTCACGCCGCACACAAACCATCTCAAGCAAAGATATATGAAAACTTTGCATCATTCTCTCTGTAAAAATAAGTTCGACTTTTTCTTGATATTAGCTTTCAAACTTTAACACATAATTTCAGTTCAAAAACATAGCTTAAATTTTTTTTCTTGGCCATAATATTAAATTGAATACCATTTTAAAGTGATAAAAATATTTTACTAGTTGTCGTAAATGACGCTATGAATATTTTATTTTAAAATGTCTAGTTTTAATTTTTATTGAAGTGAAACTTCTAATGCTACTTCCAACAAGGTTGCGTTAAACGTTTAACGCTACCATGGCAACGAGCGGCCTGTGATCCTTGCAGGAGATTTTAATGTGAATTTCTCGTTACCTGAAGCTGAAACATTATTAACCTTCCTTAAAGACAAATTTGGAATGGAAATGATAAATGGTAAGAATGATCCAACAACCAAAGGGGGAGCTACCATTGATGCAGTTTTTGCAAGAAATATTGAAAAAATAGAACTCAAACATTTCGTATCTTACTTTAGTTATCACAATCTCATTGTAAATGTTATAGATTTGGATATTTCTCCAGTCGAAAAGGATAATTAAAAGATTCGATCAATTGTGAATTGTAAGCAATGTTAATAAAGTTTGTCTTAAAGAAACAATATGATTTCACTAAAAATCAATTTCTACCCCTTCTTATTTTCATTTCCACATTACGAAGTTTCACTTCTTCCGCGCGGTGGGACTCCACGCACTATTGTTTTTTATTAAAAAAATTGAAGCATATATCGAAACTTTTTTAGCTACATATTGTAAGATAACAATAATTTGTAAAGTTGGGTTAAATTTAGAATCCTGATTTTAAAATATGCTGTTAATGATAATTTGTTTATACTTAATCATTAGGAAACAACAACCTTCGCTTATTACTGAAACTAAATAATAATTTAGGTTCATAATAATAATAGAAATTTTACAATTGTTAATAGATATTTTGATTTAAAAGAATATAATTAAAAAAAATCATAAATATTTGGAATAACTACATTAATAATTATGTTATGAAATTAGGAGAATTTTAACTATTAATTATTTAACATTTTCGTTTAAGTTCTTATTTTCCTTGACTTTATCCATTTTTTAATTTTTTCGCCTGCCTTTCTTCTTGAAGTAACAGGGTGGTTTCAATTTAGAAGGCGAATTCTTATAAAAGTTCTGAAATGAACCACGAGTCAACACTTTGCGTTTATTCAATCTTTCTTAGCGAAAAGAAATTGTTTGTAAAGAAGAAAATTTACTCTCGGTATTGCAGTAGATTTTAAAATCATTCTGATCGGCAATCCAAGCAAACAATTTCTCATATCATCTTCATAATCTTCTTTTAAGAAATGCTTACTGCATATTCGTGCATATTTTATATAAACTGAGTCATTTCGTTTGCAACGTTGAAGCCATTCTTTACATAGTTGTTCATTTACTTTAGGGAGCACATGGAAAATTTTATTTTTTCCTTTTGTGTTTCTATCAGAATTTTTGCAAGTTGCAATCGCGAAAACTGGCGTTTCGTTAATAATTGAAAATTTTGTAATTCATATAAAAAAAACTGAGGAAAATCATTATAGAAAACAACGAATGTTTTGGAATATTTTATTTTACATTTTATAACCGTCGTTGAACAGCCGATCCAGTTTTATGGTTTTACAACTACTAATGTTTAACTACGTAGCTTTGTAATTTTGAACCCGGTCCAGAGGACAAGGGAACTCCTGGATCGAGTATTGGGAGAAATTTTTGCCTTCGTGGAGGATTTTTTTGATGGAGTTAACCCGCATTTGTGTTACATGGAGAGGAAGAACACGAGAACCTCCCATGGTTATCCTGACAGCAAGGGGGCTCTAACCTATAATCCGTCTATCACTGAGGATAATTTACGTCAGCGCTGTGGTCGGTGCAAGCTGAATGCGGAATTCGTAACGACCAGTAAAGTAAGATAGATATAAGACGGATAAAGTCCACTTTTGTTGATCTCGCCACCAGACCCTAGCTGTTTAAATAAGGGAATTAGTCATTAAAACCTCTTTTATCTCGTGGAAAAAAAATCTGGTAATTACTGTACTGTATGGCAATGACATTATTGTTAATAAAAAGCACAATTATGGTTAATAAAAGTTAAATATATAGTATTTAAGTCATTCATTTCGTAATCTTTCCTATCCTATTGTAACGGTTTAGCAGAAATCAGTTTTCCAATTTATAGTTCTTATCGCCACACACTTAGTTAAAAATACAAAACTGAAAGGAAAATAACTTTTGTGCCATGCTCTAAGGTATCATGACAAAATTTCCAAATTTCACCACATTTATCAAATTTTATCACTTATTAAAAAACTACATTTTATTGTTAATTTTACCAAAATCATTACTAAAGCACTTCGTTAAAAATTACCAAGCTTTTTGGTGTTCCCATAGAGGTAAAGTTTGGCCTATTCCAGTAGTTTTGACTATACTTTATTTCTCAGAACACTAACATGTAAGCAATGTAACATGTTGCATGTAACATGTTGGGCTCATAAATCCTAAGATTTAGCGTAAGGCTCACAAAGCAAAAACATCGAACAGAAGTAGCAGATCTCTTTAATTTTTATACCTTATAAATGTTAAATTTTTTACATTGAATAACTAAATCAAATGCTTGCTTTAAAGTAGTAAAAAAGTTTTTAAGATAATTTTAGCATGAGCACGAGCTCATAACCTTTTATCATTAAATGGTCCCAAGACCGCATTGGACTGAGCCCATCTCATATCTACTTTGTACTCCGCTTTGTTTTTTCTGGTTTTAATATTTTTAGTCTCGATTTCCCTCAAAGACATCTTTCTCACTCTTTTTTTAAGTATAATTAGAATCGATAGTTGTTGTTTTTTCATCATATGAAAATTCATTTGCGATCTTTAATGTGTCATTTGCGATCTTTTTTGATTTCATTTTTGATAAGGGTTCTGAAAATGCACATTATGGGCGGTCATGTCGGGAAATTTCGAAGATAAACGGTGTTTATTTTTACAGATAATATGACGGGAATTTTTTTTTTCTGTATTGTTCTTCAACGTAACAAGGAAACAGCTTGAGTTACAGATTCTGATCATGTTGTTACAATACTACGTAAAATTAAATTATTTTTTAATTTTTTTTGACGGAATAAAAAAAATATATTTTAAGCGAGATAGTGGTTCAAAATAAGTACTTACATGTGCAGTTGAATTTATAATCAATTGTGAAAAAGTATTAAATTTTAATCCATAATTAGTTCGTAAGAGCTTTGCTTTAAAAAATGCTTGACTTTTAATGTTAAATTTTTCAAACGATTTTTCTTTTTACTATTTGTGTTTTGAGAATATTTTTAAGGTGCAGGTTCTTAAGTTTAATTATTTTTTTAAGAAATTTTTTTAGAAATTTTTTTAAGAGTATTAAATAGGAAAAAATAGTTAAAATTGAATATCGACAATTTTTAAACATTTGTCAAATTTTTAATTGTATTGCATTATACATACGAAGTCTTCCTTTAAAATATGGAATGATGAAGTAATAAATAATGAATTTAGCATTAATGGCTCATTCTGCAAAAATACTACTTTAATTCTTTCAGCTCAAAGCCAAAAACTGACGTTTATTCTAATTAAGTGTTCCCATACATATTCGAAAATGTTAAAATCTGGTGATTTAGATAGCCAATCTAAAGCGTTTAGGCTTGGAAAATTAGGTTTTCACTACTTTAGCAGTAAGGATACACAAATTGTTCTGCTAAAATGACAGGAAATTTCTTGCACTAATGGCATTATTGCATTAAATGACGTTTCAGTATATCAATACATGACATGTATTTTATTTGATGACGTTTCTTTGATAGTCTACATTTTCTTCGATAGTCAATAATTGCAGAAATTTTGATTGATTCACCAACTCTCTTTTTCTTCAAGAGAAATTTTTTCCCCATTTGTACCAGTTTATGTTTATAACATGTTCAACAATCTGGTCTTGCAAAACTACATTTTTTTCTCATCCATGAAAAAACAGTATTTAATTTTCTCAGGAAAAAAAAATTCGTTTTTTTCAAAATCTTTTCTTGATTGTATGCTTTCGGCAGATATGGTTGGATTACGCATCATTTATCATCATTATTTATGAATAACGTTTCAACACTATTTGACAGAAGACGATTGCGCTAATTGATATATTTTGTAGTTCGATCAAAGAAATTGGACGTCCTGAGGATTTCTTCTAAGCCCAAATTCATTGGCGTGCGTCTTCCAATGAGCTGAACCTGGTTCGAATTCCAGCAATGGCTGGTCAATACGAATTCAGCATCCGGCTTGCACTGACATCAATGCTAACGTAAGATATCTTCAGCGGTAGACGGATCATGGGTAAGAGTCATCTTGCCGTCAGACTGACCGTGGGAGGTTTTCATGGTTTTCCTCTCCATGTAATGCAAATGCGGATTTAGTTCCATCAAAAAGTCCTCCACGAAGGCAAATTTCTTCCGATACTTGATCCAGGAGTTCCGTTGTCTTCTAGATTGGGTTCAAAATTACAAGGTTACGGGGTTGAACATTTTTTGGGGTCGTAAACCCCAAAAAATGGGTCCGCCGTTCAAGGACGGTTATGAAGTAAAATATAATGCTTTAAACAATTATGAATGGCAATAATACCTGTTAAGACGTTCTGAATCCATTATTTCAATATAATATTTTTATTCGTTTAAAAATTTTGTTTTGCTTTTCATTAAATAAACACTTAATTAAACTTCTTGCAAAATAATTGCATCAGAATACACAGATATTATAAATTAAGCATCAGACTCAAAGCAAATTTCTCATTTGGAAAAGTCCTAAAAATTATGTTTGAAAAAACTATAACCTGTAGCTCTCCTATGATTCGTAATCGGAGTTGGATAAGACTGAAGAGAGGGACGTAATATAACCCAAAGCTAATTTAGCCCACAAGAGCAGCATATAAAGCTAAAATCCAGTTTTAAAGAGAAAAACAAAGTTTTTAAAGGTTGTAATGCCAATTTCTATTCAAGTTTTGTTTATTAACTCTTTGAAAAATTCGTAATCTAGAGGGGAATGTTTTTCAAAAATTAAAAATTTGGATTATTTTTTTATGAAAATGCTAAGAACGCAGAAGCAATTTAATTGGACCACCATGGTTTTAAAAAACTTAAAGAAAACCGGCCCGGAGAAAACCTCTTTTTCTCCGGGCCGGGATCATTTTTAAAAATCGGTTCGATGTAAAAAAACGATTCAAAAAAATAAATCGGTCTTGGTTAGCTTTTTCTACCCCCAGTTCTCTTCTTATTCTCGTCTTTTTTTGCAAATATATGCACTTGCTCGGTTTAGGGCTATTACTCGCATGAGCTTGCTCCATTTTCCCTTCACTGGGCCTTTTTTAATGTTAAGGGCCATTACTTTGAATTTATCTTCCTCGCATTTTTTTCTGAATTAAATGAAATTTAGAACTCTCTAGGTGCGAAAAAAACCTCAACTACTTAAAAACGAATATAATAATATGGATTATATAATGTGATGTTTCTTTCTTTAATTTCTAAGTTTTGAAATAGAAAACAAACACAGTCTTGCTCCATCTCTTTTGGGAAATTCCGTCCGTTTGCCACTCTATGCTTTTTTTTTCACATCCCCAAAATTAATGAAACGAAAAGTTAAGATAGAGACCTTGAATTCGAAAAGGTAAAGTTAATAATCCGGCAACTCTCCTGATACTATAACTGGCCAATCTGGTCTGGTGCAAAATTTGGTGCAAAAACTTTTATTTTTTTAAAAAAAATTCTTAAATAAGTCTATTTAGGACTCTTCGAATAATATGACCGATGAAGATGATCATGATAATTTTATTGACGAATATTTATGATTTTATATGTATATTTATGTACAAAAAATCTTCTTTGTCCTTTTTTTCTGAGTGCATTATGACAACGCATATAAAAAATAGTTTCTACAGACAAAAAAAACTTATTTGAGTTAAGTAAAATTGATAAGAACTAACCTCCTGCTCATTAAGCTTGAGCAATACCCTACAGTAAAATATTTTCTCTTTTATGTTTACTTTCAACTTCAATAATGTAATTGGATGTATAAAAAAGAAGAATATATTTTTTTAACCCTAAGGGAACATTTTTATCCTCTCACGAATTGTAGTTAATTGCTACTTGAATAATTTTAATCCGATCGTTTCTATACTCTAAAGAAATTGAGTGTGCCGTAGAAGTTTTGGCTAAGGTTTGCGTAATAGAGATGCTAAATAAAGCGAGATTTTGAATGATCAATTTATATCCTGGATTAAATCGTTTGCTTCTGTATTGTTAAGTTCCTTTCACTTCTCAGGATCAATTTCTTCATTTCATTTCGAATGAAGGTCATGGAATTCATTACGGCTTCAAACAAAAGGTTAAGGAAGCCTGGAGATATTTATGTTGTATTCAAGAGCATTCTTCTTTATTTTTGAGAGAAGTATAATTGTCATTATATTGGAAATAGTAATTATTGTACGAATTCTAAAAGTTGGTTTGTAATGTGATGAAACAGAAAAAAAATTATCGATGAATTTCTTTCTTTCAGTGATCGTTTGCTTTGTAACGGTGTTCATATTTTAAAAATGAAATCATAAAAATAATGGTATAGAATGTTTTTTTTCAATGTTCATTTATAGATGCATTGATTAACGAGATAAGTGAAGAATATTAGTCTTGTAATTTATTTTCTTACAATAAAATAACCACAATTTGAAAAGAATTACGTTGTTTTTCAGGATTGGTTTATTTATTTCCGAAGTATGTACATTGCGTAAAAGAAACAACGGACCACCCTGAATATTTTTTGATCTAATGATCGGATCTTCACATTTTAGGACACAATCTTAATGGTTCGATTTCAATCTTGTTAATTAATTAGCACAGACGAATTTAAGCTACGAAATCAAACTTAGCGACGTACTTTCTCTAAATAAACAAATTTTCTTTCGACGAATTTGGATTTCCGACCACAAAAATATAGGGTATAGCCGCAATCTGGGAAATATGACCCAAAGTTTAGACCCCTTAATGTTACTTTTCCTTTTTGCTTATTTCTCCATAACTCAAGAATTTTTTAAGCGAATTTAGGAACTTTCGCCCACAATTGTATAATTCATTTATCCAAAGATAGTTCCATGCATAAAATAATTTTTAGTAAATATACATTATTTTTTATTATTTTATTTAATAAGAGTCGAAAGAAATTTGGAATTATAAGGTTTTCAATTTCTTAAATCACTTCAAAGAATTCAATCTTCAATAGTAAAATATAAAATTTGGGCGAAATCGGTCAAATAGTGCCTCAGAAATTGTTTTTTTGAAAAAGTCGTATTTTTAAAATTCAATTTTATAATGAACTACTCAACGATTTTGCTCAAATTTTGTATTTTGCCATGTAAATTTGCATTCTTTGAAATGATGTAAAATTGTATAACTTGCAATACAAAATGTTTCAAACTATTATTAAATAAAATAATAAAAAAATAATAAACATTTACTAAAAGCTATTTTTGCATGAAATTGCCTTTAGATAACTGATTCTTATAATTGTGTGCAAAAATTTTTCTCTTAAATTCGCTTAAGAGATTCTAGAGGTATGGGGAAAATACGAAGAAATTAAAAGTAATATTAAGAGGTCCCAATTTCAAATGTTCTCCTGACCAAACTATGAGGACAATATTTTCCAGATTGCTACTAACCCCTGTATTTTTGTGGTTAGAAATCCAAATCGGTTAAAAAAAGGCATATTTATTCAGTGAAAGTATGTTTTTATATCTGATTTTGTAATTTAAAATATCATCTGCACTAATTAATTAATGAGTTTGAAGTCACCCTCTCAAACCATTAAGATTGAGACCTGAAATGTGAAGATTCAATCATTAGATCAAAAGATATCCAGGGTGGTTCATTTTTTTTATTTTATGCACTATGCATTGGAGACCATCATTATTGTGTGAATTCCTAAAGTTGGTTTGTACTATATGATGAAACAAAAAAGAATCATGGATGAAATTTTTGTTTCATGAATCTTTTGCCTCGTAACGGTTTTTATAATTTGAAAAATGAAATAAAAAAAAATTATGCAAATAGAATGTATTTTAAATGTTTCCTTATAAATGCATTAATTAAAGTAATAAATGTTTTTATAAATTATTTGGCTTGTAAATTTTGTAGTGTCAACAGTTTAAAAAGAATTACATTGTTTATAAAGGATTTTTTCATTACTTTCGAAGCAATTAAAATTTTTTTCAAAAACCATTTTGCTTTTTTTCAGATTAAGAAATGCACGCTACCTGAACAGTTAAAGAAGAAACAATTGTTTTCTACAAATTAAAAATAATTTTGAATTTTTTTTGCCAAGAAAATAGTCGAATGTTTTTAGATTTCCAATTAATTTGGATAATCTCGTATCCTTGAGGGTCTTCTGAAGGTAAGCCGGTGTTAAAATGTTCGACTTCGGAATTTTTCAGGAACCCAACTCCAAATTAGACTAACACTCCATTAAAAGATACCGAATTTTAAAAAGAGCATTAATATTATGAATATGTTACTACAAAGTATCTTACTAATTTGTTCTAGTATGTGAAAATTAATTAGAAATAGTGCATTTCTAATTTTTAAGTATTATTAGAATTAGAAGTATTTAATTTTAAAGTTTATTTGATGTAATAACATAACTGTTGAAGAAAAAAATAATTATCAATCATTAAAAAAAAATAATTATAATAAAGGTACCATAGATATCAATGTCTCACGCATAAACACGCACATAGATAAAAATCTTATTACACCAATATTCTTTTGTTTACATAAACAACAAGAAAAATATTACAACTTATAAATAAATTCCTTTGTGTAATTTTTTTAAACACTTTGCAACTTAGCAAAGTAAATTAAGTTTTAGAATTTTGGAATTAAAAGACAATTTATTATTAATTAATTTAGTGATATCGATCTTTGTGTTTTTGGTAATAGTTTAATCGAAGGCTCAAAAACGTCCAAATGTAAGAAATTACTTTTAGAATAAGTAATTTAAGCAATTGTTGTAATCTATACACATTTATAAATATATATCTTCTAAATTATTTCCAAAGTACTTGGAATCAAGCTTTAATATTTGCTTCTTTAAATAATAGAGCCTAATTTCATCCATCTATATATCTAACCATCCGGAGTCGGAGTATAGTACAAAAGATTACAAGAACACAATTTGCTTATTTACTAAGCAACAAAATTGAAATTTCTGTTTCATTTTATTCATTAAAAGGTGTTCTATTGAAGTTAGGTAACAAACTTAGTTTAATTTTGAAGTATTTATTTTTCGTGCTTAACTTTGCGTATTTATCTTAACTTTAAAGTATCTTTTTAGTACTTACAAACTTTAAAGTACTTGGAATCAAGATTCAATATTTTCCAATTTCGAAATTTGAAAAATTTTAAAAAGTATTGACAGCCTTAAAATCTATATATATGGTTTATAATTGAACCAATTTTTTAGAGAGTAAAACTTTTTATTAAAAGCTAGTTAATCATTTACAAAACTAGAAAGATAAGTTTATTTTTAGTTAGATAAGTTATAGTCTTTTTTTTTAAAATTTTATTTTATCGTGTGAGATGGTAAAATATGAAAAAAATGCAAAAGAATTTTTAGCATTCACCTGATGCCCTTACAACTTTACAATTCGAATAATTTGTTTTATTTCCTTAATCTTCTTCGGGCTTTTTACACTTACGGCCTCAAGTTGAATAGAAATGTCATAAAAGAAACGGAAAGAAAAACAGAATAAAAATGGAACAAAATCTTACAAAAGAAGAAAGTAATTTGTACAATTTCAAAGGTTAGCCCTAGGGTAAAAAGTAGATTCGCTCTATCGGTCAAGCATTAGAGGGACTGAGAGAAGAAGAAAAAAAAATTCGACAGGAGAACAAATCAGGACGATGACACCATACTAAAGAAACACATGTATGTTGAAAATGTTACTTATATTTTGCATACTGTTAGTCAAATTCAAAAATGGATTCTTGTTAATTGAGACATATGCTACTGTAAAAATATAAAAAAAATATTAACCTTTTTGCTGGTTAATTTTTAGTTATTTTTAGTTTACCTTTTTGCTGCCTAATTTTATTATTTTTACAGAGCTGGTCCCTCGCTGAGGAATTCAAGTTATTACCCAGTAAAAAAGCCAAATATCAAAAGTATTAGTTAAATTTCAAACTCTTTAGCCAAATGCAAATCTTAAATATTTTTTAAGAATGATTTTTTCCCATAGAATAAAAAGTACAAAGGAAAATAAAATGTACAAAGGAAAATAAAATGTACAAAGGAAAATAAAATGCACAAAATAAAAATATGTTGTAAATTTAATTATTTTTATAAATTGCAAATTCAAATCAAGAGTAGTCTTGCAGTTAATGAGGAGTAAATGAGAAATCAATGGAGAGAGGATGAAAACTGTAGACACTGTTTTATCGTCTTACGAAATAGGAATAAGTTGGGGGTTAATTTTTGATAACTTTAGACTAGAATCTAATATATATAATTCTCATACGTGGCTCCCAAATTTTGACTTTATTTCTATCCCGCCGGTGGCAACGTTTGCTTTGTTTTGTTTACGTTACTATTTCTCTTACTTGGGGAATCGCCCAATAATTGTCGCTAAAAATGTCACATGCCAAATCTAGCTGAGGTGGCTCAACATATAGCGCTTTTAAAAACGGAAACNCTAGTTAGTTGCTATAAATGCAAAAAGTGAATACTGATTCATATTTAACTATTACAGTAAAAATTTTATTCCAACAGAGTACCTTAAAAAGTTGCCAAATTTAACAATAAAAAGCGTTCTTTGGTAAAACCACTAGAAAATGAGATAAACAGGCTGTTGTAGTTTTGGTGATGCTTAATGCTGTTTTTTGAAGCTCTGTCGCCAAGGAAAATAAAAAAAAAAGCCTTAAGTTAGTGCCTTAAGCTTTTCATTTCACAAGCGCTTTTCATTTTCTTAAAACTGAGGCTTTTGTACAGATTGACGTTTTCTGCTATTTTCAAAATGGATAGACTAGATAGGCTAAAACTTGACCTATGAGTCATGAGTAAGAGCTGCAAACTCACAACAGTTATAACAATAGCATATTATTCGCAAAAAAGCATTATTTTATATTACGATGGAGCTTTCAAAAAGCAGTCTTTAAGGTTTGCCTGGTCTTGAGCATAGCTGCGGAATTTCTTAGACACTATCCATAGTTTACAATTAAGAAAAAATAATGTCTCTTATAATCTTGAGAAACTGTATTTTTTACAGGCATTGACTTATTTTCTTTCCTTTTTGTGCTTTTTTTATTTTACGGAAAGATAAAGTTATTTTTATTTCTTAAGTTATTTCCACTAACAGTAAAAAAAACAAAAAAAACATGAATGGTGATTTTTGAATTAATAGCTCATATGATCATTTTTTAAGAAAACTAGAAACCTTATTCTTAAAGTTTTTTTTTTACTTTTAGTAAAATAACGGGAGAGGTTATATACAGATTTCCTGGTCTTATTTCCTCACCTTTCAGTTACATTTAAAAAAATTTCTTGGCAAAAATAATTATAAATTAACACATAAAATAGCATACGAAGATGGCAATGCAAGCCGAGCACTGATCGGCTAGCATAGCTCGACCTCCATACTGTACAACAGATGAGACCCAAAATTAGGGATTGCGTAAGTGTGCAGTTATGGTTAGAGCCGAAACGTTCTTAAAAGTGTTATTTTCATCACAAAATGCCACCAATTAAAAAAAAGCTGACAAAAATAGACGTTTTTGGCAATTAAACGTACATAAAAATATGAAAAATTTCAATGTTAGGAAATGTTTTTCGTTGGTTTCAGCCATTGTAACATACGAATTTCTAAAGCGTCATCATAATCTATTGAACAGTTTCTCTGTAATTCAAAAGCCTTAAAAAAAGATTTTTTGCAAATCGTGTTTAAAGTTCTAATAACGTTCCTTTTCGGTTTTTTGGTACTTACCATCATTCGGCGACGCCTGGGACACGCTGCACCACACACACATTGGGCCGTCCTCGAACTCACACATTTCGTCGGCTTCTTTGCTGTAGGTAGACGCACGGTGTACCAAACATGGTTGCCAAACTGTGAAATTAAAAAAAATACTACAAATTTATCCGAAAAGTACTACAAAGTACTACATATTTTTAAGCGCCATCTACTGTAGTTATTTGGAAGCTTAAAAATATTAAAAGGATTAAATACTTTTAAAAGTATAATAATATTACTTTTTTTTATCGTGTCCATGGACACTTAAATGGCCTCGTGTGCCTTTTGCATCAGCTAGCTCCAATGCATCATCTCGAAGTTCTGAAGTCAGTGGCACCATACCCAGAATAATACTATTAAAAGGATATAATAAAATGATATATTGCTAAGAATAAAATAATATTAAAATAGAAAAACAACTATCTTTTCTCTTTTATGCACTTATACTTCAGGTAAGCGCGTAGTATCAAAGATTTAAATCAAAAACTTTGCACGTATCCGGTTAGCTTATTTCAAAAATTGCTTTTTACTTCAAAACTGGAGTAGCACTTNTCGATCTTAAAATCGATACAGTTTAGAATATGCTCGGGCGAAGCCTGAGCAGTCCTACATTTAGTGCAAAGTCCAAAAGTCTTTTGCCCCTGAACATACGAGAGACACCTCAAGTGACCACTTGCAAAGCGAGATAAACAAGTCTGCTGGCTTCTAGGTCCCTCAAAAAGCAAGGCACTTCCAGGTCGTTTTCTGAAATACCAACTATGCGGAGGAGGAACCCTCCAGAGGTCCATAAACATTTATCGGCATAGTAGTTCTAGTTGCATCATACCTAGAATAATACTATTAAAAGGATATAATAAAAGTATATATTGCTCAGAATAAAATTATATTAAAATAGAAAAACAATTATCTTTTCTCTTTTGTGCACTTATACTTCAGGTAAAAGCATAGTATCAAAGATTTAAAACAACAACTTTACCATGTATCCGGTTAGCTTATTTCAAAAATTGCTTTTTACTTCAAAACTGGAGTAGCACTTCGTCTTTTTGATTTAAAATTGAAAAAAAAATAAAATAAAACACACAAACAGATAATTTAAAAAAAAATACAACGCAAAATACCATATGCCAATTTTTTCGGAGAAAAAAAATACTACTGTAGTATTGAAACTGCTACGTATGGCAACCCTGGTACCGAGTATTCTAGGTGATTTGCTTTTTCGCAAAGTAAAACTTGAGCGTCGTGCTGTCAATTCACCACACGTGACATCCATCATGGTAGCAATCACTCAACACTGTAGCCAAATAATTAGCAATTTCGACCCTATCTTTACCGTAATTGCTGTGTTTTGGAGAAAACGTCCAAATAAGCGAATTTAGCGATTAGTTATTGTTTTGAATATTCACGCCAAAGCACCCTTCCAAATAATAGTTATATGACAGTTCTTGGTATATAGGCCTCATTGCCTTCTGCGCCGTCTCTAAACCCTCGATGACGTGGAACGGCTGGTCTGATGATCGCGTTTTTCAACTATATCTAATAGTTTTCGGGTATGGTGGTGACGCCAAAATAGTCCCCATACTATAAGGCATTGAAAGATAACAACAAAAAAAGTATTTTTTTGAAACTTTTAGACCAGAAAATCTCGTTAAACGAATAAATAGTTAAATACACCTTCCCTTTTGTTTAAGTCAAACCTCATTCCTAGTATATATTCATTTTATCTCATATATTTTGAAGATAAATCGAATCAAATTTGTTAATTAAAACTCTAAGTTTATCAGTTTTTGTTTTGTGCGTAATCCTCAATCGATTCCAAATCATGCACTGAAATTGTTGTGCATAGTTTTGAAGACAAAACGGGGAAACGTCACCATCCACTAAGAAATATTTTTGAACCTACAAATTTTAGCGAACCGTAGAGTAATGTTGTTACGGTGCATTTTATATTCGTTAGTCTTAAAAACCAATTCATTTTTTTCCGTCCAAAGGTTGTTGTTAACGTGGGTAAATACATTACTGATTAGAAATAAAATCTTGCTAACAAATATCAAATGCCCTGAAACGACATTACTTTCCGGTCCCCCTAATACTCAGAGGAAAAATTTTCCGCAGAAATGACGTTGAGGCAATTAATGGTATACAAAAATATTTTTATTTTTATTTTAGTAGTATAAAAGTGGCAATTTTGGGGACAGAGTATGACAACTATCTGAACGAATGTTAAATATCTAAATAAATTAAGCAAAATTTCATGAGAATTTATGGTAGGTTTGCTAATGATAACATTCTAGGATTAGTACTAGTAAAAATCTCTGCAATATTAACTGTTTCAGATTTACTTATCTATTTTTTTTATTTACTTATTTATATATAATATTCTGGCTTGTGTATACTCAATACAAAAAAAAAAGGGTCAAAAACCATTATGACGTTAAACAACAGACAGCACACAAAAAGTGAAATTTAACCAGACTGCTGTAATCATGCTAAATCTTGGGAAGTTTTATTACTGAATATTTGGTTTATAGCTAAAGAATTTTAAGCTAATATATTANACAATATATATATATATATATATATATATGTATGTACATATTATTATTATTTGTTCAAAGGCACATTAATTTTATGTTACCATTACAGTTTATTTTTTAACCCTCGTTGCACAGCAGACTCCGTGTTTTGAGTTTACGACTATTAATGTTCAACTACGTAGCCTTGTAATTTTGAACATAATCCAGATGACAAGGGAACTCCGAACTCCTGGATCAAGTATTGGGAGAAATTTACTTTTGTGGCGGACTTGTTTGATGGAACCAGTCCGCATTTGATTTGCACGGAGGGGAAAACCACGGAAATCCCACATGGTTAGTTTGACAGCAAGGGGACTCTCACCCATGATCTGTCTACCACTGAGGATATTTAGCGTCATCACTGCGATCGTTGCGAGCTGGTTGCGTGATTTGAATCAACCAGCCATTGCGGCTCTTATGTAATTATTAATTATTGTCGAGAGTTTCATTAAAATAGGCTCAGAAATCCTGTTTTATCTTAATTAAATGATTTGGAGAGCTTGTCCAGTTAGTTGCTAAATCATTAAATTAAGATAAAATAGCTAATAATGTACCTATTTTTTAGTTTATGGCAATAATTAATAGAAAACAAGAAATTAAATAATTAATATAAATAAAAGTACCTGATGCTCAAAGGTATACGATGGAACTGTTCATTATAGGAAAGCGCCTTTAGCGGCATATGATAACATTTCCTATCATGGTTTCCTATAGTGTAATGGTTAATAAAAAAATAACTAGGCATTGTGATTATTACATTATTTATTACTGAACCAAATGATAACATATTGAATGTAAAAAAGAAAAAAAATAATACCACATAATAAATTAACATCATGCAAAGAAAAAATGCCCGATTCAAAAGTGCAGATCCTTTACATATAAATATAGAATTTTTTTGTCAGCCCCCCCTTTTTTTTTCTTCTTCTATTTTTGACAATTTTATTATCCGGCACTGTCGGCATAATGCTGTGAATGATAGTTTTATATACTATACTCAGTTCAAAGTCATTTTTTTTGTGTGTCAGCAAAATGCAGCAGAAATGTTTTTAATTGTGGTAATGTCTACGTGCACCATACCACGCTCAAAATGTTTTTTGAAGCAACTATTTATCACTCTTAAGGAGTAAAGATAAAAATTTAGATTTTATTTTTTGGCTTATTTTATTCGATTGTACATAATTTACATAGCATAACACTATAGACTTCCCTCAACGAAAATATTACAAACATTCAATTTTTAACTCAAGTCTGCCATTAAAAGTGGAATGTATGTTTTGTAGTTAGTCACGAAATCGATGTTGCCACAGAAAAATACAAATTAATTTAAGCTCCTAACTCGAGGATTATATGTAAATATATAAAGACAATAACTTATTGATTTTGACTATTGCACTAGTATTAAAAAGATTACTAGAATTGGAACTATTTGAAATACCGATCATTTAATATTGTTTAGTTAGTTTTTATTTTTTAACTATTATTCGTACTATCTACAATTGCGTTCTCAGAAGTTTAATCACTCTGAAGGGATGGCGACTACTAAATAATAATATATTAACTTGGTTTACGGATGAGATATTCAAGCATATACTTAAAGCCATTGTGAATTTGGAATATTAAGGAATAAAGAACAATGTAATGACATGTTTTTTAAAATATGTTTGCCTGCCTATTTTATTCAAAATTGAATAGAAAGAAAAAGATAATCATTTATTTATATTAATGCATACTTATTATGAAAATTTTATTTTTTATTTAATTTGATTCATTTCTGTTGAAGTAAAAAAAAATCAGACAAATGTTGTTTTATGTTTTGAATTTTTTTTTGGTTTTGAAAATCTTTATTTAATTTGTTAATAGATTTTAGAATGTCATTTATAAAGAAGTAAATAAGTAGAAACCAGGAAAATTGAATGATAAAACACGTTATTTAGTGAAGCCTTTTAAAAATTTATTTCGTATCTTTTTTTTTATGAAATTTGAATGAAATTGAAAAGATCTTATCGCTTTTTTATAAAGTCTTCAAGGATGTTTATTAAAAGCCGGAGAATTACCGCAATGATTTACGTCATTTTTTTTTCTCATTTATCTGTAGTTTGCTGAAATTCAGTGGTTCAGAGAATTTCTCTACAAATCACAGTGTCGCTAAGGGGTTATATTAGTTTTTTGAGTTAGACTCTTTCCGAGCATTTTCAAACAGTTACAAAACTTTTTGTATGAATGTTAGGGACACAAAAAAATAATAATAATTATACATCATATAACTTAGACAATAAATTAAATTATAATTTAATAAATTAATGAAATGATAAATTGATGAAAATAAATTTAATTTGGCTATATTGACATACAGTTTTTTGAGTTAGGCTCTTTTCAAGCATTTTTAAACAGTTAAAAAACTTTTTGCACGAATGTTAAGAACAGAAAAAAATATAATTATACATTATTTAACGTGGAGAATAAATTCCATGATAATTTAATAAATTGATGAAAATAAACTTAATTTGGCATTATTGACATATAGTTTTTGAGTTAGGCTTTGGCTATATAGTTTTTTGAGTTGGGCTCTTTTCGAGCATTTTCAAACAGTTAAGAAACTTTTTGTATGAATGTTAGAGACACAAAATAATAATAATAATTATACATTATATAACTTAGACAATAAATTTAATTATAATTTAATAAATTAATGAAATGATAAATTGATGAAAATAAATTTAATTTGGCTATATTGACTTACAGTTTTTTGAGTTAGGATCTTTTCAAGCATTTTTAAACAGTTAAAAAACTTTTTGCATGAATGTTAAGAACAGAAAAAAATATAATTATACATTATTTAACGTAGAGAATAAATTCCATGATAATTTAATATATTGATGAAAATAAATTTAATTTGGCATTATTGACATATAGTTTTTGAGTTAGGCTTTGGCTAAATAGTTTTTTGAGTTGGGCTCTTTCCGAGCATTTTCAAACAGTTAAGAAACTTTTTGTATGAATGTTAGGAACACAAAAAAATAATAATAATTATACATTATATAACTTAGAGAATAAATTTAATGATAATTTAATAAATTAATGAAATAATAAATTGATGAAAATAAATTTAATTTGGCTATATTGACATATAGTTTTTTGAGTTAGGCTTTGGCTATATAGTTTTTTGAGTTAGACTCTTTCCAAGCATTTTCAAACAGTAAAAATTTTTTTTTGTATGAATGTTAGGAACATGAAAAGAAAAAATAATAATTATACATTATGTAACTTAGAGAATAAATTCAATGATAATTTAATAAACTAATGAAATAATAAATTGATGAAAATAAATTTAATTTGGCTATATTGACATATAGTTTTTTTAAGTTAGGCTTTGGCTATATAGTTTTCTTGAGTTCGGCTCTTTCCAAGCATTTNATATATATATATTTTTCAGTTTTTCCGCTTCTGAGAAGTAAATAGAATTTTTTTTTAAAGCAAAAAATAAATAACATGCATCTCGCTAATTTTGTTCTGTTGTTTTATTATCAAGATAATCCTCCTTCCCAACAATATCTTATGTCCGGTACAAAAGGTAAAAAAAAATAAAAGTTCAGCCCCTTGGCCCGAGTGCAACAACAATGGAACAAATTGAAAAAAAAAGAAGGGGAGAGGAAAGAAATTGAATTAAGGAATTATAGCTTCTTTCTTTCAAATAGCGGAGAAACCATTTCTCTGTGAGCTAATACTTTGATGCACCACAAGATTGTCACTGTTTCCGAACATTATCCATTTCCGACATAATGGAGAATTTTCACGGCAGCTGTAACCTTTGAGACAAAAGCAGACTCACTGGAAATAGTTTTCCCCCTTTGATCGGGCGTCAACGCATCGTTAGTATAACGGTCAGTTCAGAAGCTTGCAATGAGTATTGTTCCACAGTTCTGCTTCAGACTGTTCCAAAATAGCTTTTTGTTTTTCTTATCGTATTTCCAGGTGAATTTTATTATGTTCTCAGGTTAAATTACTTTCACCACTTTTTTTTATTTATTTTCATTTCTTTTAGCTGACCTTCGGATGGCTATCTATTTTTGGGTTTCCGAACGGAAGGTGTAATTTTTTTCATGGTCAGCAACTCCAAACTATTTTTTTTTCCTTGATCGTCGTTTTATGTCATGAACTCATATTAATCCATATTTTTTTTTTAGAAATTTATAAATGGAATATATTTTGGAGTGGCGTGTTTCTCGTTAAGGATTTGAAGTTAACCGATGAGTCTGACCCGAGCAAAAGCGAGTTTTTTTGAGGGGACTAATATGTATGAACGATGTTTTTCTTAAGTATTGGAAGAATCTTCTGACGAGGATTTAAGGCCTGATTAACTCTTTCAATTTAGAGTTTCAGTTAATAATGAAATTTTTTAGGAAATTTCAGAATTGCAGACAAAAGTTATCGGAACTTTTGCAGACAAATGTGAAAAAGTATTATTATTATTTTCTAGAATTTTTTGCAAAACAATTGAATAAAATGTAAGGAATAAAACTAATTTATTTAAGAGAGCCACGGGAGCTTATGATATAGAGCGTTCGCCTTCCAACGCGGTGTGCCAAGTTCGAATCCCAGCGGTAGCTGCTTGATGAGGATTCTGCTCACCGCTCGCATCAACCACAGTGCTGACATGAAATATTCTTAATAGTAAACAGATCATGAGCTAGAATCTCCTTACCGTTGGGCTAACCGTAGGAGGCTCTAGTGGTTTTCGTTAACCGATTATAAGATTTAAAAAAAAAACTTATTTAAGATGTAAATGTCTCTAGTGTGACACTGACAGGCCACTGAACGAAAAATTGAAAAGTAAATAAGTGGTAATAAATTCGTAAATAAGTTTGGACAATAGTTTCTTTTTCGATCAATCATAAAAATTTCATAAAATCATTTCAAAAGAATATAAGCTTGTGTTATATATACTTTTTCTTACAAATATCTTGACGTTTTCTCTCACCTAAAATTAATTGCAAACGAAGAGATTATGTCCCCACCTTATTTTTATACTTATAAACCTTAGAAAAGCAGCTTTTCTTCGCAATAGAATCTTCTAATAAATTATTGTCTGAGCATCAGAAATTCACTAAAGAACATAAGATAATTTATATGTATTGAGAAAAAAATATCAGCAAAAAATTAATGCTAATTTTCAAAAGTTAAAAAGGACTGAGCCGTGATGGCTCAGGGGATAAAACGTTCGCCTACCAACGAGGTGAACCGGGTTCGAATCCCAGTAATGACTGGTCGATAGGAATTCCGCATCCGGCTTTCACAGACCACAGGGCTGACGTAAAAGATTCTCAGTGGTAGACGGATCATGGGTAAAAGTCCCCTTGCTGTCAGACTAACCGGAGAGGTTTTCGTGGTTTTCCTCTCCTTGCAATGCAAATGCGGATTTAGTTCCATCAAAAAGTCCTCCATGAAGGCAAACTTCCTCCAATACTTGACTCAGGAGTTCCCTTGTCTTCTAGATTGGGTTCAAAATTACAGGGCTACGGGGTTGAACATTAGTAGTCGTAAACCCCCAAAAATGGGTCCGCCGTTCAAGGACGGTTATGAAGTAAAATATAATGTTTCGCTAAATCATTAAATTAGAATAACTGCTTAATTCTAATTTGATGATTTAGCGACTAACTGAAGAAGCTCTCCAAATTATATCATTTTGGTAAAGCAGGATTTATGAGTCTATTTTAATGGAACCCTTGACAATAACTATAACAGTAACATAAGAACCGCGATAGCTGGTTGATTCGAATTCCGCACATGACTCGCAACGACCACAGTGCTGACGCTAAATATCCTCAGTGGTATATGGATCATAGATTAAAGTTCCTTTACCGTCATGCTAACGGTGGGAGGTTTTCGTGGTTTTCGTCACCATGAAACGCAAGTGCGGGTTATTTCCTTCAAAAAATCCTCCACGGAGGCAAAATTCTACGGATACTTGATCCAGAATTTCCCTTGTCCTCTGAATTGGGTTCAAAATTACAAGGCTACAGAGTTGAGCATAAGTAGTCGTAAACCCAAAACATTAGATCGGCTTTTTAACGACGGTTATAAAAAAAAAGTGAAAACGGTCTGAGTGTAAATCTTTTTCTAGTATATTTAATTTTCATCATTTTATGATAATACTTTTTCTATTAGTTATCATTCGAAATTGTGATCGAATTTTTTATATATTATAGGTTTTGTATATTTTATTACAGGGCCCGTACTGAGGACTTTAAGTAGTCAAAAATGAAAAATATAGACCACAAATGCTTTTCAGTTTTCCAAAACTTTGGTTTATTTTCCGTATTTACGTTTTGCTCCATTTTCAGAATAAACATAGAGAGCTCTGGCTAAAGATGGGCTAAACTTGATCTAGCAGTCATGAGTAACTGTTGCAAATTTATATCAATTATGAAACTAGCATATTATTCGCAAAAAAGTATCATTTCATGCGACTACAGAGCCATTGAAAAACAGCTTTAATAGTTCAAAGAAAGTTATACCAACTAATTGCAAACAACTAAATTTCTCTCTGTCTTTTATGCTTTATCAATGTCAACGCATTTTTTAAGTCTATGAAAGTGACAGCCATTGATCTACAGCAATTATAGAACTATTTAACGTTATTACTAACTTTTATCTTTTTTCGTTTTACAAAGTAAAACTTTTTCTTAAGTGAAATTGAATAAAATACTTAAAATATTTTTGTAACAAATTTTTTTTTTTTTGTCGAGACACTGTTTAACTTAATTCTAAAAAAAAGAAAAGAAAAAACAAATTCCTGACAAGGTGATGAATTATTTCCGAGAAAGAGATAGTTACCCAACCCCCCAATTTTCTACTTTCAAAGAAACTCATTTTCTTGTGCGCATCACTAGTGCTACCATCAGTTCTATGAATTGTTTTGAATAATAACAATTTTCGTGTTTTGTTACAGGCATGGAGATCAATACAGTATTTTGCGTATGAACGTACGACGCGGAACGA
The DNA here is from genome assembly GCF_043381705.1 of Parasteatoda tepidariorum. Taxonomy (NCBI): domain Eukaryota; kingdom Metazoa; phylum Arthropoda; class Arachnida; order Araneae; family Theridiidae; genus Parasteatoda; species Parasteatoda tepidariorum. The sequence goes on from NC_092208.1 coordinate 79,049,524, forward strand.
AAAAGCACACATTTAAATAATATAATTTCCCTCCCCCCTTAAAAATTGCAGGTTTTTTTGGTTCTTTTATGTTCTCTGAGGAAGTCATACCACCGTTTAAAAACACATTAGATTCGATGTCCGTAGCGATGTTTAATTTGATTGTTCAAATAATTTTTTTTACAATAAAAACGTTAGTGCATTCAAATTCAAGTGTTTTTTCTTTATTTCTCGTTGTTTGTTGTAGAGATATTTTCTAGTGGACTTAAGCATACGTTTTAGTTATCCCGAGGGCTTATTGTAGCTAATTTACTACATTCTTTGCATTTTTACTTCCTATATGGTCATTAGGCAGTTGTGGGGTATTTATATTACTGCTAGCTTTTGCTTCAGAGTACGGAGGCACTATATGTTTATATTCTTTGACTAGACTACTATTGACATTAAAAGTGAGACAAAAACTTGATTTTTCCGGGTAACGTTAACCAGTCGATAAAGGTAATAAGAATAGGGGGAGGGGAAGAGTTACCCTTTTTATGAAGGGTATTTCTTAGAGGCCACTCTTAATATGGATTTTATAGGATGCTTAATTAGAATGAAAATGAAAAAGTATACACATTAAGGGCAGCGATTTGACTGAGATTAATTTATTATTATTAATTAATTAAAGAATGTAACAGAGAAAAAAATTGAAAACTTTTTCGAAATCTGATTAACTATAATAGTAGAGACAGTCTCTCTTATCTTAGAAGTTGGATATCCCACTAAAATTTATCTTAAGATTTTTTGCAGATATCTTTATACCTTTTGAAAATTTTGATGTTTCTTTAAAATATCTTCAGATTTTTCGTTGACATTTTAATGATTTAGTTTTCACTTCAAAATTTTTGTGCAGTTCTGGTTCGAGGAGTACTTTATTTACTTATTTTGTATTATGGGAAAAATTTTGAAGCAGTATAAGAAAAAGGAATTATGAAGATAATTTCGCCTAATTTTTAAGCGTATAATTTACAAAAAAAAATAATAATAATTAATTCTGATAATTAATAATTCTGATGATTAATAATCCGTAGATGATTAAAGGGTTTAAAAAGTGGTTTTTCTCCAGGTTTAAACTTCTGTTTCTTTTTCAATTTTCTTCTTAAGAAAACCCTTTAAGTTGTTAGTGAGACAGTGTTATCTCTTGATTGTATGACTTTAAGGTGTTATTCCGTAAGTGTGTGACTTCCGGATATCACACCTTACATTTATAATTTAATGGAGTTATCTTCCAAACGTATGAATAATGGTGTTTTAAAGAGATATTTTAAACATATTTTAAAGAGATATTTCGTTAAAATATGTCTTTTAAAAAAGTTTACTCTTAAATATGAAGTATGTTATTTTAATCTTCAGATTATGAGGTCTAAGGGAGTTATCTCTTAAAAATGAGAATTAAATATGTTATCTTCTATAGGTTTAAAGTTTGATTTTATTCTCTTCTAAACATGCGATTTAAGATTGCTATTTTCTAATTTCTGTGTATCATAACTTAGCATTCATACTTTTAGTTTCTTACCAGTTTACCAATTTTAACATCGTTGTTGTAGTAGGCCATTAAGGCAAAGGGTGCGATTGCTCATGTCTTACAGTAGCGCCATCTATCGCAAAGAATTCGACTTCTGCAAAACCCAAACGTCACACCCGTTAATAGGGAGGACCCATTCATACATACATCTATTCATTCATCCACAAATCGTAGTTTTGACCTGAACCAGAGAACGATCAATCTCCAATTTAGTACTCCCAGAGGTATAATTTGTCATGGGAATATGGAGGACTTTGTTACTCGGCAGATTTAACATGAACCAGTTTCCATTTACTGTGCGGTGAGTCTTCGACCGGTGGGGCTAGATCTAACGACCTCTTGGACATGGGCCGAACACCCTAGCAACCAGGCTATCACGGTCTACATTCTATTGTAGCAAAATATATAAATATTAAAAAGTTATCAAATATTACGCATATGGTGTACCATGTAATATGTCTTAGGATACAGCATGCTTTCCTCTCCCAGGGTTCAATATCCACATGGTTTAAATAAAAACAAAAGTGTGATTGTTCCAAAATATTTATAGGTTTTCTCTGAAACCCAATAAAATTAACTTGAACAGTTTAAGAAATTTATTTCCAGTATTAGGAAAATTTATTTTTAAATTATGAAATTTTCTTCCTCCCATCTAGACATTAATTTAATGTTCTGGTTGCCATTTTCTGCGGTGAAAATTTTGCGGTTTAGGCGATAATTAGAAATAAAATAACGCCAAAGTTGCCATTAAGTTATTGTAAATTGTCAATTTCTAAGGTAGAGTTCTCTCAAAACAATTAAACATACGCTACAAATCTGTATGCGTTTTAAATACTTGCGAACTTCACTGTTACTGATTTTTTTTCGTTCGATATACTTCTATTAATTTGTCTTTGTAAATAATTGTGTTTGATATACCTGCAGTAACAGCCCAGTTAAAACTTCCGTTGTAAGTTGGAAATTCCAAACTTGTTGAACCTACACAGAACACCCGCACACAAACAACTTAGTCGATACCTACACGAAACATTCTTTTTTTCTCAGAAAGTTTTGATTTAGGTCATTATATGTGTAAAAGCTGTTAACCTTAGTGTTCAGTTACGTAACAGTGGCTGGCGTATTTTAAAAGCAGCTGATGCTGTATTATTCACGCTACTGAATATTAATGTAGCCTTGTTCCTATTATGACTCACTTTATTTCGTTTGTAAATTTTATTTAAAGGCAGTTGTTGCTTACAAATGACGATTTACATATTTGTTTCAAACTATTTTTTATACCTTAAGAATTGTTGACCAGTTACAAATTATATTCGCTTATTAGAGATAATTTAGAGATAAGAAGTGATAGTAACTTTTTAAGTAATATATTTGGCTGTTACATTAGTAAATAAAAACAGATTGTCCCAAAGAGACTGACGGTTTCCAAACTTTTATTCCAGGTAAACGGTTAAGATTTAAAAAAAAAGGAAATCAATTCTTGGAGAATTATTGAACAGGCATAAAATTTTTCTTCTCTGAGCTTCTGGTTTTTGTTCAAAAAATTTCTGACAGATGGTGCTACAGTCAAAAAACGTGTGAGCCAAAGTAAAATAATTGAAAATCCCAGCACAATTTTTCAAAATATTCCAACGTATTTAATTTTATTTGCGAAACATCGACTATTATATGTAATCACACGGGATAGGATGGAACTTTGTGATGTGAATTATATTTATTTTTCCTAGATTTATGGATTTACCTTGGTTGGTTGATCACAGATGGCGCTAGGGTGTAAAATTTCTTGTGAGACTTAAGGGTTACTATTTCCAATTGATTTTTACACCTATTTTTGGAAAAGCGTGCCATTCTATATTAATATTTACAAATTTCATAATATTACGCGTTCTTTCAATTTAACTTTCAACGAAACAAATAATAAATGAATTCAGCAAGCATGGTATGATTCTATCTAAAAAATAACAATCGGTGATATTTTACACAGTTATAACTAAATAACACTCAAAACGTTTAATAATTTGCACTTTATTTATGATAATTTTCTTAAATTTGTTTTTGACTCACGATTGAACAAAAATCACTATAAAAGTTTTTTTGAAATAAATTGCATTCTATTAACGGAAATACAGATCTATAAGCTAATGCAAATAGCTCGTCGCACTCTTCTACAATCTACAATCTAAATTAGGTTCTTTTCACCTTAGACAATGTATGTATTAAACGTTATAATAAACTGATTGGTTAGATACTCTCAAGTAAAATCCAGGTAATTTTCTAAATATATTTGTAAAATTTAGCAAATGTATGTTTTTAATACATAGGTCAATTAAAACTTTGATGATAAACAAAATTTCATTTACCTGCACTAAGTCAATGGCAAATAAACTTAGAGTATTATTTTAATACAAATGTTCAACATACTTTTGCTTCCCGATTTAATTAATTAATTAATTTAGTTTTAATATTGCAGCCATAACATTGTGTGGCGAAACAGCTTTTTTCTTTCCAAGGGCGATATTGTATTTCGAGAAAACTTTATGTAGTGTCGTGCTAACTTAGTTAAATAGAAATTTGAATTATGTGTGCTTGGCGATAGTTTTCGTTACGTTTTGCTTTAACTCCGTTTCTTGTTACCATGATATTCTTTGCTTTCAATGATGACATATTCGGGTTATTGCTCATTTTGTTTACCGTTATTTGATTGGTTTAATGTTTCATTTGGTTAAATCCTGGAATAGCCCACCCTTTAGCGACTTTTTGAAATCTCGCCAAGTTGGCGATTATTACTTGAATTAACGTTGTTTTTTTATTGTTAAATAAACAATTTGAATTATTACAAAATTATTGGAATTTTTTTATTAAAGTAAAATAGAATATAACTTAATAAATAAAACCCCGAAATATCTTCCAGAAACCTGGTTTGACGAGATTTCAAAGAGTCACTTTTCGGGATTTCAAAAAATCGCCACGGGGAGGCATCTAGGATCCACCCGTTTCATTTTCACATCTACTGGTTTATTTTCAAATAGCCAAACATAAGAGGGGCCTTGAGATGGTACAATAGGAGTTCACTGAAATTAAAAAAGCAAACTATCTGATCAAGAGAAGTGAAAAGTACGAATATCGAACAATTGTTTAGAATTTTAGACGAAAGAGGAATGATAACAAGGACACACATCATTTAAAGCAAAATGTGAAAATAACTCTTTAGAACACACACTAATGACAGCCACGTTAATCAAAATTTAGCATTATCTCATGTATATAATAATGAATTACCTAGAAATGGTGAATATACGTCACAAAAATTCATTCACAGAGTTAATTAAAAATAAAAAAAGCAGACAAACTGTCGTAAATAGTACAAATAAAAATCGAATCTCAGTTTCATAAACAAATATTCACAAAGGTGGTAAAAAATAAATTTTTTGAACTCGGTCGAAAAAAAAAATCAGAAAATGAATAATTTTGTGAAGAAAAAGAAAAATCTTTGATAATTTTCTGAAAAATCGAGGAAATTCCACTGCACTACCTGAAATTTATATTTACTTTCATTTAGATATTTACTTTTTCCATAAATTTATTTCTTAAGGCGATAAAACTACATTCATATTTATTTGTGACCTCCCACATAATTTCCCAACCTGAATTGTTTTCGGAAACGGTAGCTTTAAAAAATGAGTAAAAACTTAAAGGCCAGATAAAACATTTAAGAAAATTTGAAAATTACAATATTATTCAAATTCTTTTTATTTTATTATTAATTCTTAAAGTATATTGTTAATAAATATAAGCAGCAAACAGGATTTTTAATTATGTAATTATCAGAAAAAAGTGGTATGAGCAAAATTAGTATTTCATTATGAATAAAAACTTTAAGGCCACCAGTAAGTTTTAAGAGTAAGCACACATATACGAGCTTAAATATTACTGCATTGGTAAAGATTGTAAAAACACTTCTATTTGCAATACATTTCTTCCAAGTTTTGGGGCTGTAAGGATGGCGAAAGGTAAGAAGTCAACTGATCACGAAAGAGGATAGATTGAAGCTTTTTCTTCAACAGAATAAGTAATAGCATTATTGTGATAAAAATAAGAAGATCAAAGTATATCTATATATATATTTCTCTCACACGGTGACAAAAAAAAGCATCATTACAACTCCCCGAATGGCAACGCTAAAAAATCAACCAATGATTGCCGCTAAAAATGTCACATGCCAAATCTGGTTGAGGTGACTCAACATATAGTGCTTTTAAAAACGGAAACTGAAATAACCAGAGAGAACTGAAATAACCAATCTCATACTATTAAGCTAGGCAGAAGTGAGTAGTCTTTGTCGATAGATCTCTATTTTAGTATTTTGTCGAAAGCGCTTTTTTTTCGCGAATTTATATGTTACGAATTTATTTGACGATTTTTGATTTATATCACGAATTTATTTGTTTTATCACGAATTTATTCTAAGACTTATACTTATGTTTTTAACTAAGTTGTGAATCGTTCATGGTTATTTTTTTTTAAAAATATAATGTATATATCCATTGCAATTCACTTAATTCAATTTTTTAATAGACTTAATTATAGCCAAAATTTTAACCTTTTTAAAGAGATATCAGTCTTAGAAATTTTATCTTAAGATTTTATACTAGGTATAGCACATTTCTAAGAGGTTTAACGAATTACATGTCATTTATTTGAATTCAAATTTATTTTAATGACTTAGTATTTACTGAAAAGATATAATTTTCTTTATTAAAAAAAAAGTTGTTACATGGATTTGAATGATTGTTTTGAATTCTTAGAATTTTGTGCATTTGCAATGTATGTAAGTTATTAGCGAGCGAAGCGACCTTGGTTTGCGAAGCAAACCCTATAAGATTGCGTAGAAATTTTCGGGGGTTGGCGAGCGTTAGCGAGCAGGGGACGCAGCCCACTAGTAGTTAATAATTTTTTAAAATTGAAAGACAATTACGGTAAAAAGAACATCGGTATAAGACACAAAGCTATGTTTTCGTGTGATGAAGGAAGGTTTTCAGACTTGCATCGACTGGGAAATACTCAACCAGAAAACTTATGCGTTTAAATATATGTCAAAAAATGATGCAAAACGCAGTTAGAAGATCCGGAAGATTAATTTATTCAGCAAAATTGGCTTGCTGCGGAGGTGCGGAATAGAGCGCTTAAACTTCAGCCAGCAAATCACGACCTGGGACAACTAATGGATGCAAATGATTTTTTCTGGTGAAAAAAAATGAACGAAATTGGTATGGAACATACGAATGGAAATACTATTGTCATGATTTAAGAAAAGAAAAATAAATACTCCGCAAGCACCCATTAGGCGATGATTCTGTGATGATCTGGGGATGTTTGGCTTATAATGGTGAGGGTTCAATTGCTCTCATTTTTACCAAAATGAGCTCACGAGCTTACCGAAATATTCCCGAAAATCATTTTTTACCAAAAATGGAATTTTTCGCCGGAGAAAAATGGATGTATCAACAAGATAACGCAACTATTCATTCAAGTAACAGTACAAAAAAATTGGTTTGAAGCCAGTAATGTTGAAGCTTTGAAATGACCAGCTAAGTCTCCAGGTTTAAACCCAATAGTGAACATATGGGGTGATTTAGTAAAAAGAGTTTATGCAAACGGAAGGCATATTATATCATCAATCTAGTTGAAATCTACTATCGAAGACGAATAGTATAAAACAGACTCTATACTCTGTCTTTTACTTGTTTTATCCATGAAAACTAGAACATTTAAATGGATTCGAAAAAATGTCTCCTACACAAGCTTCTAAATTTTTTTTAATGTTATTTCTTATGTTGGCCTTATTATTTTAACTCGGACTGAAATACTTACTTCTTTCTGATAAAACTGATGGAATATTACTTTAAAATATTTACAAAATTGAATACTTTCATATGATTTCTTTCTAGAAAGGTTTCTTTCTGTATACCTATTTTTTTTTCTTTTGGATTTTTCTTTTCTTTGACAGATTTATTCCCTATATCTGGTATGCCTAAAGATAAAGAAAAGAAGAAGAAAAAGAAGAAGAAGAAAGAAAAAACTGTCTTTCGACATGCTCCGGATCCTCTCGGTCAATCAGCGATGGAGAATGCTTATTACATGTGCTCTAACGCGGCTCTATTTTTGAAATACAGAGATTTACCCTGGTCACATGATACGTCGGAGAAGAAAAAAGACAAATAATTGCGGGTAATTTGCGTAAAATACCATTGAAAAGGTGATCAGGTTTGAATAAAAAGTAATAATTTAGATAATGGATGATTCTAAAAACAGTGTGTCGTTTATATGTTTTTAATGGTTGTATTTCTGTCCAGCATCCATTTTCCGATCAACAAAAAACACGTTTAGTTAAACTAATACAAAAAGTTGTAAAAGCAGGTACTTGGATTAAAATAGCTTTGAAAAGTACATTAGTTTGGAATAAAAAAGTATCTTTGCGTGTTAGGTCTCTTTTTTGATACAGCAATTAAAATAGACATATAAAAAATATAAAAGAAATGATACCTAATTTGTCTCGGTAGTAATATCAGATGAGTAATCAAATGCAGGTCAATATTGTACTTACTTCACTGTACCTCAATACCTCATTTGTCTAGATAGCACTTATTGTATCACTTTCCCCTTTCGACGAAGTCTGATGCACGAGGTCGTGCAACTTTTTACCACTTACTATGAGGAGAATACTGAGCAGTTTGCCACCGGGTAGAAATTTTCTTCAATGTCCATGCTTTGACAGTGTTTGTGCTACCACTACAAAGAACAGTGAAGATTCTTAGTTCGTAGTGTTGTAGCTTTCGTATGTTTTAATTGTTCTTCTTCATTTCGATAAATACTTTAGAAATATACACTAAGAGTGGTGATTACAGAACATTCTGTATGACTTTATATTATTCCTGAATAATTTGCTATTCACTATAAAAACGGCTTTCTCAAAATTGAGCAAAAATGTGTCTAAATAGCTCCAAAACAAATATAGTAGAATTTGAAAATCCCAAGTACTTAATATTGGGACATGCTCAAAACATGCTCACAATTTAAAAAATAGCTTCTAAGGATTCGTTTTTAAATAAATAGGGCGGCAAGGTAGGTAAGTATTGATTACCGACTGATTTATTCGTAAAATAAATTTGGAATGAAGGTAAGAGCAGTTAATTTTTTATCTTATTTAGATTTTCTTCTCAAATATTTAATCGTTCTAAACTATAGCATTTGAGAAGATGCTATACTCAATAATGAGTACATGAGTTTTGACTACGGACTACGTTTGACTACATTTGTTTTGGAACTATTTTGACACATTTTTACTGAATTTTGGGATACCTTTTTTTTACGATGATATATTGTAAAAATCTTGTTTTCACTTCTAGTAAAATGACATTTTCTTAATTGATAAATACTTGCGAATTAAAGAAATACAATTAGAGGCATAAGAAAATTCTTGAAGGATTTTGATTGTTTGTATTATTTTGCAAGATTTTGAAGAAAATAAAGCATTTCTAGGATTTATTTTTTTTAAGCATAAACACATTATTTGGTGCCTTCTTTCTGAAAGATATAAAAGGCTTCAATGCGCCTTCAAATTATTGTCACTTTGTTTAATAAAATAGAAATGGATGTCAAAAAACGAGAATGTTTTAAATAAGAACTAGAAAGCAATTTTGGGTTGCAGAGTACGAAGGTACATTATTATGAACTGTGTTTGTTTATTGATTTTGTTTGTTTAGCACAATTTTTCTAAGTTATTTCTGTTAAAAAAGTTATGAATACGGAGCAGATTTTATGCAAAAACAAACAGAAGTATGTACTTTGAATGGTAAACTCAAATAGTGTAATATTTCAAGCAGAACGTTATAGAGAAGAATAAAAATGCTTATTAAAATGAAATGTTTTGTTTAAAAAAAATGTTTGAGTAACATACCCATCTTGCAACGTTTATGCTTGGATTGAAGGAAAAGTTTATGTTTGTATTACCGACAAGTTGCTGAAAGATGTTGTAACTATTCATACAGGAATTCATAAACATATTTTTTTTTAAATGGTGAATGCACAAAACATTTCATATTTTCTCATTTAATGGCTCACGATTTTCAGTAAATTGTTGAGCATTTATGATTTTTTTTGTAAAATAATTCTCCCAATTTTTGTGAGAAAAAACTAGTTTCTAAGAAATAGTTAAATGCACTAGCTGCCGCCTTAAAATAACTTACATGGAATAGAAGAAATGGAATTTCTAAGAAGATCAGACACATGATAGAAAAAATTTACAGCCAATTGAAAAATCCGGATAAGTTTATGCTTGTTTACGTTGTAAGATAATTGAAACATGCAGTACTTTGCAAGCATCTTTAGGCTAAGGAGCTAGGCTAATAGAAAACATCTTCAGTCATTTTTATCCGCCTAATATATTTTAGGCTTATTAAAATCCGCCAATATGTTTTTAGGCTAAAGAGAAAACACGAGTAGAATTATTAAAAATTAAATTTCTTAGGCTTATTACAATGAACCTTCAATAAGGCTATTTATATTAAGCCTACATTCTACTGGCTTATTTCAAACTGTCGAACAAATTTGGTATATTGAGTAATGAATGATCTTTACATTTAATTAACCTGAAGGTATTTAGACTCATAGCAATAGGTCGAAAATCTTTTCAGTAGATTAAAAAATGCTGGAATCTCTTCTAATTAGCCTGGCGAATCGATAAATAACGGCACCTGTTTTTAGAAGCTTAATTATTCTATTTGTTTATGACACGAACAAAGGGATACCTGCAAGTGACGTAGTGTGGGTATCTCGATCCTGATTGGTTGTTGGGAAGTGTCATTTGTTTAAGTTAGCATTTGTTTTTTCTATTCTATTTCGAGTAAGCCAAGCTCGCAAGTAGCGATTTCCTTAAATGGCACATTCTGTGTTCATACGCAAAGATTCTTTCATTCTATATTTCTCAAAGACAGGCATGGAGCCATGTCGAACATAAACAAACTAATTATGCATGGAAGTTGCTATACGAAACAAAATTAAACAAATAATAATAAAGTTAAGTAAACGATTTAAACGAGGAAGAATTATATTTCAGTACATTCGATGTGCGACGGTTCTGTATTTCATTAACTTTACGTAAATTAACATTTTAACTTCTGTGGAGAAACTTTGCTCAAATTTAATGTGCCATTTTGCTTATATATGATCAGCTGGCTCTGACGCCATAGGTCACATGTGTGGGTATCTGTGATCTTCTTTTTGAAGTGCAAAGACCCAATAAAAATATGTATATTTAAAGTTTAGTTAAAGGATAACATAAGGTGTGTATTCCAAATTAAAAGAAAACAGTTAAAATAAATTTTATCTTAAGGATTGAGTAATACAATGTTGGCATAAATATGTGTAGGAAAAATAAATAATTTGATGAAAGTTTAACAAAAAGCTGAAAATAGAGCCAAAAAATATAATTTTTTTTTTTAAATTATAATTTTGTAATTTTCTTTTTGTTCCTTAAATAACGTTTATCAGCAAATCACACAATTTTATGACTGTTTTGAGTAAATCGTAATTGTTCAAGATAGTAAATGTTAGTTTTTGTCGTTCTGCATAAAGTGTTATAAAGCACGATTAATTCACCTAAAAACAAATACTGCGATGTAAAATTTTTCCATACAAATAAACGTTCGATGAGATATTTCAACATGTTTAACAATTTGTCATAATATGAAAATGATAAAGATATTCGTTCTGGAAAATCAAAATGATATTGCTTTTTTTGTAAGGAAATTTTTCAAAATTAAATCCAATCAGCTGATTTGTTTAAATAAAATAAACTGCACAGCAAAATAACGCATGTAAGATAATCCTTCAAATGTCTAGTTCCACTACAATGAAATCAAACGTCTGTGCACTACTATAAGATGTAAATAGCGAAATATCTTTAAGAATTTATTGTTAAAGCCTCCGCTTTGCAAACAGTCATGTTGCAAAAGAAACTACAAGACTGTTATTAACCTAACAAAAAATGTCGGCAGTTTGCAATTGTTCGGGTCTTTCAATAAAATATTTTAATTTGTTGAAGAAAAAAAAACTATAGTTCAAATACCTCTTTTAATAAGATAATAAAACTAATTGTAGGCAAACTCCTTTTTAAACAATAAGAACAAATACTAAAAATATATAAAAAATTTTCTAAATATGTAATAAATTTTTTAAATTTATTAAATACGAAAAATAAAAACCTTTCAAAACCGACGAGGATGGGATTCGAACCCACGCGGGCAGAGCCCAATGGATTAGCAGTCCATCGCCTTAACCACTCGGCCACCTCGTCACGCTGGCGGAGACAGATATAAATGTTCATAAAATATTTACGCTTTTCACTGACAATAACTTTTGATTTAATGATTGAGTATTATCATGTTTTTCCTTACCTAAAGAATTTTTTATTCAACAAATGAATAATATATAAATGAAATTGATAATAATGATAGAAAATAATTTATTTGTTGAATTTTTATGCAAAAAAACTAACAACTCGACGATGATGAGATTGGAACCTACGTGGAAGAAAAAACCGCATGGATTAACAGTTCGTNAATGAATAATATATAAATGAAATTGATAATAATGATAGAAAATAATTTATTTGTTGAATTTTTATGTTCATATATAAAAGATGTTTCTCAGCAAAAAAACTAACAAATCGACGATGATGAGATTGGAACCTACGTGGAAGAAAAAACCGCATGGATTAACAGTTCGTCAGCTTAATCTCTCGGCCATGCTTAGGGACTAGCGAGTAAAAAAATACCTTAAAGAGAAGATTATCTTAAGCGGAACATATTCGAATTATGCGCACTGATAATCAACGCTCAAAGCGTCCGAAAAAGTTGAGTAACTTCCCACTATTTTGTAAACTTTTCAAACTTTTTAAACTATCGGTAGGTAGGTACTTTATTTGCGTAAAATTAGAGCTGCACAATGGGCTATTGCCGACGGTCTGGAAAATATCCCTGAGGATGATCCGAAGACATGCCATCTCAATTTTGATCCTCAGCAGAAGGGATGGCTTCCCTGCTTCAGTTGCCCGGCGATCTGCGCGGGAAGTCGAGCACTTTACGGTTGAACAGTTTAACGATGACCGATACCGTGCACCCTCGGTCCCTACGCAGGCTGATCAAAGTGGTCACCCACCCGCTTACTGACCGCAGTCGGTAATGCTTGACTTCGGTGTTCTACTAGTAACCGTGTCTTTACGATCAGTCCAATTGCTGGACAGCGATTTAGACTAACCAGTATTCGTTGTTGATATACATCAGCAAAATTTCAAAGTTCCGTCCTAGCTGGCGAATGGCGTGTCTCTTGACAGTCAATTAATTCTACGTAAATTCAGTAAGTGTGTTTGAAATTTATGGATATAGTTTTATCGCTTTTAATTAAATATGCTTCAATTTTTAAAATTAAATTTTATTATTTTTATTTTAGAGATTTATTTATTATTTATTTTAAATAATTAAAGTTGGAGTATGTTTTTAGGCGCTATCTTTTTAGGATTAACTGCATGCGTAATATCTCCAATGCTTGCCACTGTTTAGGATAAAGCTACTACTGAATCGCTACAACAGGTTACACGTAGTATTTCTTTAAAAATACATTTCTTAATCTTTTGTATTCCAAGTGATGCATAAAATTACAAAACGGCAGGTAATTAAGAAAAATCTAACATTATTTTGCACAATTTCCGAATATTAGAAGGATGCAATGGTTGCTGTTTTCTCTGCATTATATTAAATCATAGTTTATTTGAAAAACGATTTCTTCAACTCGTATCCAAATAAGAACTATCTTAGAAAAAGTTAGTTTTTCGTGAAAAACCTGTTATTTTAATAGTTGCCTGATATTTCTATGCATATGATTTTATTATATTCATAAAAATATCTTTTCGTAGGCTCTTCTACTAACAAATTCTTTAAGCTCTGCTAATGTTGAATTTGCAATATTTGACGAAAACGCCATTTATTCCCCTATCAGGGATATTATCTGATGAAAGTACAATATTATTTGTAAGACATAATACTTCCAAGATTTCATTCAGGAATGACATAAATAATCCTTGAATACCTAAGTGCGTTTTTTGTTTTTACTTTTTCTGCATAAAGGAATTTAATAGAACACGTTTTTATAATTAATTACTTTATTCATGAATTGATCAAGCTCTTATGAAAATATTCTGTTTTATAGATTTATGTCTTTTCATCTTAGAAGCGAATTCAAACGAGTAGAGCAGGTGTCTCTGTTTTTCGGATTTATCAAAAGCCCTTTTTCCCTTCACCTGTGTATCCAGCAAATAAATGAATGAATGAAACATATGCAGAAATAAACAAAGCTTAATATACAGTGCACAAAAAAAAAAGAAGTAGATCACTCTGAATAACTTTTGATCTAATGATCGGATCTTCACGTTCTGGGACTCAATCTTAATAGCTCGAGGGGGAATCTCAAAAAAGCTAATTAATTAGTGCAGACAATATTTTAAGTTACGAAATCAGACACCAAACGTACTTTCTCTGAATAAACATGCCTTTTTTCTGACGTGTTTGGATTTCCAAACCTCCAAATTATAGGGGGTAACAGCAACCTAGGAAATATGGTCCCCATAGTTTGACATGGAGAGCGATCCTAAGTTTGAACCCCTTATTGTCAATTTTACGTTTCGCATTATTTCGCCACAATTTAAAAACTTTTTAAACGAATTGAAAATTTTTTGCACACAATTATGAAATTAGTTCATCCAAATAAAATTCCATGAGAAAACTAAATTTTAGTTCATATTTATTACTTTACTTAATAGTAGTCGAAATAATTTTGAAATGCATGCAATGCTTTGCATAATCTTAAATTACGTAAATTTACACGGCAATATACAAAATTTGAGTGGAATCGGCGGTCGAATAGTTCCCGAGAAATCTTATTTTAAAGAAGTCGTATATTTAAAATTCGATTTCTCAGGAATTATTCAACCGATTTTGCTCAAAGTTTGTATTTTGTCATATGAAATTACATACTTTAAAATAATTTAAAAAATTGCATGGCTTTCAATTCGATAATATTTGGACAGTTATTAAATAAAATAACAAAAATTAAATAAATATTTACTACAATTTATTTTTTACATGGAATTATTTTTGGCTGAACGAATTTTATAATTGTGTGCAAGAATTTTCCATTCGCTTAAAAAGATCTCGAGTAAAGTCAAAATACGCAAAAAGTACAATTAACATTAAGGGGTCCACATTTTTGATCTCTCTGCTGATCAAAATATGGGGACCATATTTTACAGATTACGGCTACACCCTATATTTTGAGGGTCGGAAATTGGAATCCATCAAAACAGAATATGGCTATTTAAAGAAAGTGCGTCATTGTGTCTGATTTCGTAACTTAAGATATCGTCTGCTCTAATTAATTAGCATATTTAAGGTCACCTCTTCGATTGAATCCTAGAACGTGCAGATCCGATCATTAGTTTAAAAGTTATTCAGGGTGTTCCGTTTGTGATTTTGCGTGCTTAACATTTTTTCGAAACAGAATGATGAAGGTTCCGAAACAGAATCCAAACGTTTTATAATTCTCCCACACCCTTTTTTTTAAACAACGTCAAGAGAAAGCTATGGACTGTCAAGGTTTATTGAGTCTCCTTGATTCACTTGTAATAGGATTCAAGCTGGGTGTTCGCCTTTATTCTATTTTTATAGCCCTATTTTTTATGTCAGAGTTCTTATCCCCCCTTGAGCAGTATACACTGAAGTCTGAAGTCGAAAATATAATCAATCGTTTCCTATATTTGGATGACATTGATTGTGACTATAAGGAAAAACAATTGCAGGAAATCACAAGAAATCTTCCGATGTTTTACCAAAAATCATCAGAAATTTATAGTTATAATGAAATTAAATGTTTTTAGGAATTTTTAGTTATAATCGAAATAAGTGTTTTAATACATTTACAGTTTCAATGAAGTTCTATGTTTCTTAGAGAATTTTGTGTCTTGGGTAACGATTGCGATTTTAAAGTACGAGGCGGCTGGAATCGCAGAAAAAAATGTGACTAGGGATTTTACGTGAAATTTTTTTTTAGCAATTCTACGTAAAAGAAATAACTTAAAAAATGTGATTACAGTTTACGGAACTGTATAATAATATCGTATACGAAGCATTTTGAAAACAAATTGATTTTCCCGTTACAAAATTTTAGGTGAAATTAAAGTTTAAATCATGGAACAAATAATTTCAGGCTATCGACATCAGCTGATTTCGCGACATATAATAGCAGTGTAAGAAATATAATTAAAAAAAAGGTGTTGAGTTTGAACGGGAATCAATCTTGCTTTTTTTTAAAATATAAAATGTGTTGATCTTTTTATAAGTGACAAGTTGTCTTCTCTCAAAAGTTCAATGCCATTACAGGTGAGACAGTTATACCTTATTTTTTTTAATACTCCATTATTTGGAATATTCGTATTGTGTGCAAGCTTGCGGAAAATAATAAACACGTGTTGACGTTACAACAAACACCATTTATGAATAATATGTTTTTATTTTTTACAAAAAAGTCTTTTGTCTTAAATTGTATTATATAATTTTTTCAGGCATTATTTTCGCAGTCCAGATAACTGTTTGGAACAGTTAAAAAAAACACTGAGCGAAACAAATGCATTTTTAAAAGCATCATATTATTTTCTTTATTCTTCTGAATTGTAACGGTTTCCCAGAAATTTAATACTAATTTCAAATTCCTCTTTGCTGACCCGTGTTGAAATAATTTTTTTTTCACGCATTCTTATGGCAAAAAAATATTCTTGAATGCAATAACGGCTTTTTACAAACCAAAAAATTTATTTAATGCATATTCTTTTGAAGAAAAATTTGTCTGAATTGATTGACTATGTTGAATGAATAAACAGAGGAAATAATTCTGGCAAATTTACCGTTTTACGGTAAATTTTCCAGATCTATTTCTCAAATTTGCATGGTACTGTACAAAATTAAATTAATTTTTAAAATTAAATTAAATTATTTTTTTTAAAATTAAATTTTTAAATTTGCATGGTATTGCACAAAACATTCTTGAGTGCAATAATGACTTTTCACAAACTAAAAACGCTATTTAATCCACATTCTTTTGAAAAAAATTGACTAAAGAGATTGAATATGTTTAATGAATACTCGGAGAAAATTCTGGCTTAATTAACGCACTTGTATGAAATTGTACAAAATATTCTTGAATGCAATAATGACTTTTCATAAACCATAAAAAGTTTTTTTAATGCACATTCTTTTGAAAAGAACTGCCTAAAGGGATTGAATATGATCAATAAATACATGGAGAAAATAATTCTGGCAAAATTACCGTATTTGCATTGTATTGTACAAATGATTCTTGAATGCAATAATGACTTTTTATAAGCCAAAAAAGTTTTTTAATGCACATTCTTTTCAACAGAACTGCCTAAAGGGATTGAATATGATCAATAAATACACGGAGAAAATAATTCAAGCAAAATTATCGTATTTGCATTGCACTGTACAAAATATTCTTGAATGCAATAATGACTTTTTATAAACCAAAAAAAGTTTTTAATGCATATTCTTTTGAAAAGTTGCATTAAAGTTGCATTAAAAGTTGCATTCCATTCCATTTAAAGTTGCATTCTCTAAAATGATGTAAAAAATTGTATTCCTTACAATTCCAAATTTTTTCGACTATTATTATATAAAATAATGAAAAATAATAAATATTTACTAAAAGTTACATTTTACGTGGAATCACCTTTGAATAAACGAATTTTATAATTGTGTGCAAAAATTTTTCAATTCAAGTAAAAGGAATTTCGTGGTATGTCAAAATATGCAAAAGTAGAATTAGCATTAAGGGTTCCAAACTTTGGATCGGTCTCTTGTCCAAACTGGCCATATATCTTAGACTGCAGCTACCCTATATATTTTGGGAAATTCAAATCCGCTGAAAACAAGGCATGCTTATTCAGAGAAAGTACGTTTTTGTGTCTAATTTCGTAACTTTAAAAATCTTCTGCACTAATTAATAACATATTTGAGGTCACAATAAAGAACTGAGTCCTAGAACGTGAAGATTCAGTCATTAGGTCAAAAGCTATTCCGGGTAGTCTGCTTCTTATTTTGCGCTTTGTACATCATTATCCAAAGCAAATGACAGAACTTTTTTTTAGTAAAAAAACAAAAATAAAACAAAAAAAAAATCATTCCAAACATGAAGTAAATGCTATGCTTTCCACAACAACAACAAAATCCCAATTAAGTTAAATCCCAATCAAAATGATATTTTCTTTTGTTCTATTTTTACGTCAAGTTTTCACTTGTTATGAACTGCAAACAATTCGTTTATGTTCCGTAAGGAACAAGTCCGCAGACAAATGATTTAAGAGAATCTCAGCCGAAAAAACATAACAGAACTATGAAAGGAGTATATGTTATTATAAAATTATAAATAATTCTTTCTATTAAAATGACGACGATAACCTCCACGTTCGTGTTTATTTGCTGCGAGGAAAATAATTTGTTCACAATAATGATAATTGGCAATTTAGTAGAAAAAATTATAAGTGTTTAGTAAAAAAATTATTGTTGTTTAATAGAAATAAAAACTCTCGTTGTGTGGTCAAAAACGGAGAAAATTTTAAATTAGATTTTTGTTGTGTTATATTTTAATATTATTATTTATTTATTTATCAGTTTTTGTTTTACATTTAATGATTTATATATTATTGAAAAATTATCATATTATTATGATAATTTACATATCGTTTGACGAGTTGTTATGATTCACCATTTTTCACTTAACTAAAAGAATGTTTCAAGAACTTAATTGATTATTTCTGAGCCATTTATACTATGTATCAATGACTTTATAATTCTAAGTCATTTATACTATGTATATTTAAGATTATTGATGATAAGCATATTTTTATTATTCATTTTCTAACTATTATTTATGCCACAGAAAAAAACTATAATTGCCAATTTTCCAGCTTTTTAGACAAAAAATATTGATTATTTCAAGCAAATCATTTACTGTTTCACAGAAAATATCTAATTCATGGAAGAATAAGCTCAATTAAAAAAATAATTAAAATCAATGTAAAACGTAATTAGGATGAATTAGAACATTATTACAGAGATGCCAACTTGCTCCGGACAGCAAATATATATTTTAAAGTGGTAGTGTATCAATTGTGATTGTTGGTTTAATAAATTCAATTTAGTAGATTTGTATCCACCACTATTTCTAAACAATTTGTAGGCTTATATAATTCACATCTTTATAATTATTGTATAACGCCAAACCTCTTAAAAAGAAAGCAAAAATAGTCAAATGTTTGCAAAATTTACCTTGTAGTTATTTACCGTTTTTTTCAAATTATTTTGGAGTGTCCGGAGCAGTTGGCATCTCTGTTATTATTTCTAAGTCATTTA
The DNA here is from genome assembly GCF_043381705.1 of Parasteatoda tepidariorum. Taxonomy (NCBI): domain Eukaryota; kingdom Metazoa; phylum Arthropoda; class Arachnida; order Araneae; family Theridiidae; genus Parasteatoda; species Parasteatoda tepidariorum. The sequence continues at coordinate 79,068,601 of NC_092208.1, forward strand.
TACTATGTATAAATGACTCTATAATTATAAGTCATTTATAATATGCATATTTTAGATAAAAATTACTGATAATATGCATATTTTTATTATTAATATTATAATTATTGTTTATGCGCCAGAAAAAAATAATCATAGACTTTATGTAGAACCCTTTCAATTAACATTCTTCCGTTGCATCTTCTAAAGTAAAACTAGTCGTTATTGACTACAAGCGTTGATACGTATAATTACTTCATCTAATGTGCATATTTTTCAAAATTCACAACATAATTTATACGTTTTTTTAATATAACTTAAAGAAAGACGTCACTGTTGATGTTGTTGACCAATACATATCACATAACATATTACATAACAATTCATACAATACATATCACATAACATGATGTCATAAAAAAGTGAAAAGTGTTCCAAAATTTGATAGACAAATTCAGAAGGCTGATGAAAGGCGTGGAGATGTTGCAAACATACTTTAGATCATAGGATTGCACACCATGGTTGAGATGGTAAAAATCGCAAAAAACGCGTTCAGGCTCTAAATCAACTAGAGACATACGAGGTGCTACTTGCGTATGTTGTAATGTGTGCCAGCCGAGTTGCAGTGAGACATGTGATTCATGCATTATAAGTCCCTTGAACATTATGTCGTCAAGATGCCTAATCATCTCAATGTAACATATAAAATGGAATAAAATGAACGCTTAGGACTCGTAAAATGGCCTCCACGTTCGCCAGATCTCAATCCATGTGACTTTCTGCCTAAAAGGTCAATTTAAATCACGATTTTATGAGACGCCTGTGGATACTCTAGAGCAGTGGTTACCAACTGGCGGTCCACGGGCCACATCAGGTGGGCCAAGCCTTTTTTGTGGCCCGCGAACTAAAATATATAGTTTCCTCGAAGAAATGACGATAGTTATCTCGTCCCTTCGATGAAATGTTTATTCGGAGCATATGCCAGGAAGAGGTTTCGTCATAGACGAAGAAAGTTTCGTGATATTTTAGTATCCAAGTTTTACAGTGTAAGCATTAATTTATTTTTCTATTTGTTTCTTATTTCGAAGTCAGAGACTAAATCTGCAAAGTGAGCAACATTTTGCGAAATGTTCAGAGACCCATTAAATACGATAAGCACTGAAAATACATTTGCAAGATTTACAGACAAACTAATTTTCTAAGTTTTATCAAAAGGAATATCCGGAAGTGCAGCAACTGTCTCTTCCAATCAATTGTTTCAACATCCTTTGTTGAACAGCGCTTACCAATCTTTCCAATTGGACAGGGGTCATAAAATAACAATTGGTGAAAAGCGCTGACAGTGGAAATTGGTAATGAATTTTTTATCGCATATGCAATTATGGGAGAGCGTTTTATCCGAGAAAACATCTGCCACTTTCAAACTTGTCAACATGCGTCCGTGAAAGTGGTGAGATATGCGAAAGGTCAAAAGCAAATCGGAGAAAACGTTTTCGTTTTGATGAGTCGTTTATTGTTCCGTTTGAGAACGGTATTGTCTCTTGAAATGATTTGGCAATTCTCGAGATAGCCCGGAATTGATGAGATAGTGTTGACATTCAGAACGATGGCTTGAAGTTTGAAAGTGTTTAGAAAGATGCATCATATATATAGTTTTCTATGACTGAAAAGTAATTTATCTTTTTCTAAATTTACTTTTGTTAATCATTTCAAGTAGAATTAGTTTCAACAACGAGTGTTCTCTCATTCAGACAATGACAGGCAGGGTGGGTGGCTAAGGGTGAAACCATCCCTGGTATCTATCTAATTAGAGGGTTTCCTATAGAAATCAAATGATACTGAAACTTTAAATTTGATACTATTACTAGGAGAGAGCCTCAGGGGATGAAGCGCTCGCCTTCCAATGAGGTGGTTCGGGTTCGAATTCCAGCAATGGCTGGTCGCTACGAATTCCGCACCTAATTTGCACCGACCATAGTGTTTACATAAAATATCCTCCAATGTAGGCGGATCATGGGTTAGAATGGTTTTCATGGTTTTCCTCTTCATGTAACGCAAATGCGGGTTAGTTCCATCAAAAAGTCTTCCACGAAGGTAAAATTTATTACAATACTTGATCGAAGAATTCCCTTGTCCTCTGGATTGGGTTTAAAATATAACAAGGATACGGAGTTGAACATTGGTAATCGTAAACTTGAAAATTGGTCGGCTGTTCAACGATAGATATAAAATAAAATAAAGTATTACTAGGAGGCCTCCCACTCAGCCTGATGTGATTCCCGAAACTACTTTTGCAGTTCTTTTTGATTTACTCCGTAATTCGAACTCGATTACGCTCACTCTAGCTTTGTTTGCTGGTAATCTAGCTTTGTGTGTTGGATGCTTTAAATATGCAACCTATACAACTTTTAAAAGATGCATAGGTCTTTTTCTCCCCTATTCATCAAAATTGAATGCAGAGCGAATTATACTTGAAACAGTCAAATCTGTCTATATGCACAATTACAGATATCAGTGTTTTTAGAAACAACATTTTTAAATCCTTTACTCTAACATAAAAACCAAAGAAAAAAAAATTATGTGAAACGAAAATAAAAAGCATAGCAGAGAAATAAATGAAATTAGTAATAGTATCAAGATTTCCAGTGGTCTTAAATTCTTTAAAGGTGAATTTGCGAACAATTGGAATGAGTTTGGGTATTTTAACAAACACTAAAATATAACTGATTATTTTTTTTGACGAATTTTTTTTAATCACCTGTTTAAATCCAATCATTTAAAATCCTATTTGTTTTTACAATATATTAAATTGTTTTTACAATAGCTGCAGTCTGTAATGCGTGATAATTTCATTAGAAATTGGCCATTTGTAAACTCCAGGTGTAAGTAAAGTGCGCAAAATAAAAAACGGACCACCCTGAATATTTTTTGATCTAATGATCAGATCTTCACTTTCAAGGACTTAATGGTTCGAGGGGGTGACTCAAATATGCTAAGTACTTACTGCAGACGATTTTTTTAACTTACGAAATCAGACACGAAACGTACTTTCTCTGAATAAACATAACTTTTTCTCGACAGTTCGGATTTATGACGCTTAAAATATAGACGATAGCCGCAATCTGGGAAATATGATCCGAAAAGTCTCAATTTTGAAAAAAGATAGCATTATTTTAAAATTTGATTTCTCAGGAATTATTCGACTGATTTTGCTCAAATTCTGCATTTTGCCATGCAAAATCGTATTCTTTAAAATGATGCCAGAAATTGTATACCTTACAGTTCAAAATTTTTCGACCATTATTAAATAAAATAATAAAAAATAATAAATATTTACTAAAAATTACTTTTTGCATGGAATTATGTTTGAATAAACGAATTTTATAATAGTGTGCAAAATTGTTTTAATTTGCTTAAAAAGTTCTCGAGATATAGAGAAACACGCAAAAAGTAAAACGAACATTCAGGGGGTTCAAACTTTGGAGCTCTTTCTTTACCAGACTATTGGGACCATATTTCCCAGATTGCGGCTACCCCTTATATTTTGGGGGTTAGAAATCTGAATCCGTCTAAAAAAGGTATGTTTATTCAGATAGAGTATTTTTGTAGTATTTTTGCGTCTGATTGACTTAAAATATCGTCTGCACTTATAAACTAGTATATTTGAGGTCATCCCCTCGAGATTAGAGTCCTAGAACGTGAAAATCCGATCATTAGGATCAAAAGTTATTTAGAGTGGTCCGTTTTGTTTTACACACTTCACACGTACTCTATGACAGTGCTTCCTAATTTTTTTCGACTGAAGAACATTTAACGATCGACTTTCTTTTTGCAGAACCTCGAGACTTAATAAGTCAATTCCGTTAGCAATCGTAAACATATTAATTAGCAAAAGACTATTAATTATTTTTAAAATGTGTAACAATCTAAATATTATTAATTATTTTTTAAAATATTTAGTGCAGGTAGGAAGAATTTTTTCACCACATCGTTTCATCAAAATTGTCTTAATTAAGTTTTATGTTAGACAGATGAATTTGTTGGTCTAGTCTTAATTTGATTTTAATGTTTACATAAATAGAAAAATAAACAGTTTCTGTTAAAATAAAAATGAAAGAGAACGGAAATAAAAGTTGAGAATGTTTATCAGTGAAACATACTGCTCCAATGTTGAATTTGCTTATTTTTATTTGATGCGAAATGCAAATACAGTTTTCACATACGTATGTCCATTCGTAATTCGCTCATTATATTGCAATTAGAAAGAAAAACTTACTTTCGAATTTGCTTTCTACACAAGTGTTTTAATTGAATAATTTCATATAAATAACAGAAATATTAAATAAGTAATACATTATCAATTGGATATAAATTTAATTCGAGGTTTCGAAAAGCATAACTGGTTAAAGAAAAAGTCCCGGATCCTTTGTAACACTTCCACGGAATCCTAGTATTCCGTGTAACAAATCCATTTGGGATCTCCTGTTTTACACTGTTAGAATTTTCAATCCAAAATTATGGTAGAATAACCGGCAGCAGTGTGCTCCTCCAATAAAACATAAAGTTTATGATAAAAAACATTATTCACCTTCACGGTTTTTTAACCATTTACAACTAGCATGGTTTTAAAACCATAAAAAAGAAATTTTTCCGGACATAGTTCATCAGCTTTATGGTGCTGCCCTCTATGCTTGAGTGAGATGAGAGTATCGTACTCTAATAGCCCAGGGTCACAAATTGGGGATTGCAGGTCACTGGAAACTCTTCATATGAAGGAAATGGAGGAATTATTAGGATGACAATGTTGAGTATCGAACTCCTGTCCTAGAGGTCATGAGATTGACAGATTAGCCATTTCGGCTATAATATGTACCCATCAGCAAGCAGACAAAGTAGTCATTAAGTGGACCTAGTTCCTTCGATGAAATTTTGGTTGAAAGCAATTAATAAACGGTTTTCTTCATCGTTAACAGTTTGAATACCATCTTTTTTATGGTTATGTGACTGTTTTCTTAGAATATGCTAAAAAAACAATTAAATAAATTGTCATTTAATCATTTTTTCCAAGAAATTTTCAACAGTGTATTACATGAAAAAAGTAACTCATTAATTATCCACATTTACTTTCCATGACTCGAAAAGCTTTTCTTTCTATGATCTCAGAACACTCGGGCCAACTTGTTCTCAAGAGAAACTATTCAGAAAACATAAAGTATAAGTTAAGAGAATGTTGCAGTTAGAATACCAAATGAACGTTAATTAAATATTTTAAAAACTTTACAGTTTTAGCGCGTACGAATTTGAAACAAGTTGGACTTAAGACGTCGAAACCCATTAAAATGAAAGAACGGAATTAATTTGGTTTTTAATTAATCAAAAGTATGGTTAAAATTTTTGTGTCATTCAAAACGCATCAATCTTTCAATAACTTTTTTTTAAACTTTTTCAAAATTAGAAATTTTAAAATATTTTGGTATTTTTGAAAAGATTAACTTATGCAACATTTTTACGATTATACAATATTTATTATAATTATAAAATTATTATTATGATTATACAATATTTTTTAGTTTAATGGGAGGGGGATGAAGAAGAGTCTAAGAAATATCAGTAATTAGTTTATTTCCTTGATAATAAATGGTTTGTTTCTAAAATGTTTATGAGTAAACGATTTTGGTCAAGCTAGTCCTCGAAAACTTTGATATCAAACCAAACATAATAAATTTTTTTATAAAATTTCTTATAATTAAAGTGATAGCTTTTTTAATGAAATAAAGGGAAAATCTCAATTTTTTTTTTCATTTTTTATCGATAAAAATATTTTTATAAAAAAATATTTAATTTGTTTTGCATGAACTAAAATTCTCTGCTGCCGCTAATTTTATCAGAACTGATGGAAATTGTTTTTTGAAAAAAAAAACCCATATCAAATATTAATAAAAAATCTTTCTTTTTAAAGAAAAAAAACTGAAAATATCAAAATTTAAAAACATATTCTCTTAAAATGCATTGAAAATTAAGATCCAACTGAAGTATTTCGAATCATAAAGTCAAATTTAGATATTTATTTTCTGTTAAACAGTATCGATTTTAAACGTTTTGGATATCAATTAATTATTTTATTACAATTTTTATCCTTTTTTTTTTTCACGCAGAATATTTAGACGAATATTTAGTAGGCTATTTCATCGAATGTGTAGTTTTCGCTTAAATATTCAATATTTTATTTGTTTAATAAGAAGATTTGAATAATGGTAGTATTTAATGTTTGGAATGAAATTATTAAAAAGAATTTTGAAGAAAACACTTCAGATTGCAAAAAGAGATATAGAGTTAAATTTTCGTTCAAAACTTGAATTTTTAAGTGTTTCTTTAGAATAAGAAGAATCAAAATTAGAATTTGGTTTAGAGTACAGCCCAGATTACTTGAACTGATATTTTAAAAGATTAACCTAAAGAATTCTTAAACATTACATGTTTTATTTTACTATTAATGTTATCCTTAGATTATTTTAAAAGCTTAGACAAACAACAGAAACAATTTAGAACTTTTAGCTAAGAAGATTTACTATTGTTAAGACTAATCCTTTAATATGTAGCAATATATTCTTTTTGTGCATTTTTAAGAATGTCGTTATTCAAATAAAATGATTGTGGAAATAAAAAATTGAAATCGGATTTTAAGTTCACTTCACCTCACTTCAAGTCATTGGACTTTAATCGTAGTTATTACCATTCATTCGAAATATCGTTTGGAATGAGCAAGAATTATTTTCTTCGAACTATGTAAGTAGTAATTATTGAATCTCCTGGGCATTTTATTCAATATGAGATTCTTTTTTTTATGTTGTCAATATTTTTTAAAATAGTAGAAATTTAAATTTGACGTAAACCTACAAAAAACAATCAGAAAACTAATGGATTGGGTCAAAGAATAAAATTAGATGCGGATAAAATTAGATTTTTGATAAAAATGGCTTTAATGATTATAGAGCTTGCTATATGCTTAGCAATGCGTTCCGTGAGCAAATTTGAACATCGATGTTCGCGTGGGAAAAAATTTAATGAAATAAGTTTTGAAGAGAATTAATCAAACGTAAGTTATTTCTGTTTCTCAAATTTAAAAAAAAAAATGTGTTTTTCCTTTCAATCTAGATAATGATATGTTAGAAAAAGGATTCTTAAATTTTTTATTGTTTGCTATCGAAAATAAATGATAAGATCAATATAAATTTTGAATTCATATATAATTATTAAATATTCACTGTCTTACATAAATGAAATAAGAAATCTCTAGAAAAATGAAATCAATGCTAGGATTTTATTACAGCTCCAATTCTGGCATGCAGGTGGCAACGTAAGAATTGGACAAACAGAAAATATTTTTGAATTTATTTTCAATATTTAATCATTAACTTCACATTCAAAATATTTTTTGCATTATTCGTTGCGTATCCTAAAAAGTATAAATTAATTTTGCGTTGTTATGCAACTGCATTCTGTCTCGTATAGATTTCTTGTGTCTGTAGAGAAACTCGATGCTTCAAATACCAGTCAAAGGACACGTCAACTAAACTTGAATTGCATACATTTTAAATTAGCTGATTTCGTTAATTAAACATTAAACATATGACTGATTTTGTTAAATAAGAATAGATATAGTTCAGTTAATTAAATATTATGATTTTTTTAAAATATTTTTTTGAAGAATTTTCTATTTGAAATTAATTATTACCTGGAAAACAAGAACAATGGAATTAAAGCAAGAACTGCTAAATTGAAATCACTTTATAAAATGTAAAGCTCAGTAGACAATATATACAGATAGCAGACATTATTACAGATATTATTTAGCAAAATTTGTTTTTATTAAATATTATTTTTGCGTAGAATAGATATTTTCTTACAGTTAAGAACAATTTAAAAAAATTAAAAAGGTTCCTCTTTGATTTAGATACCTTAACTTTCCTATTCCAAATTTCCGTACTTAAAACAATTTAAAACCATGCGGCAAATTTTTCCAAAAATCGGATGGATACTTTTGCATCATTAATTTAAACCTTTTGAGAATTCATAAGTTGATCAGGATAAATAAAAACATGTTAACTAATGTTTTACTTTCCAAAAGGAAAGTTACCACCATCTCTTTGTATTGATTGATCACCAAATTTACTCATAAAACACTTTGCACCAATATAAAAGTATATTTGGTATAAGTAATACTACAACTATAACAATTACAATGTCAAAAGTACCTATTACTAAAATTAGGCAATATATATATANAAACTAGTTAGAGTTAATTGATTAATTTACTAATGACCTGTCTTTAACCTTTAAGAAAGCGCTTTAAGTTCGAATCGTTAAGGAAATCGACTGGGATATAATGATTATTAGATTAACGAGCTACTTTCAAGTACGTTAAATTATATTTCCAATTTTCAATGTTTGTAAACAATATGATGTTGTATGACTAGGAATTAAATATTAGCATTTTTTATGAGTTTTCGTTCATTTTGGTTGCATGAACAAAAAGATGGTAATAGTTTTTTTAGAGAATCTTTTTTTAAATTTTTATGAATTAGATACGCACATTTAGTCATATTAATAATACTGCGGGTTTATATTTGATAACCAGAATTTACTCCGCGTTTTAACTATTTTGTTATATGTTAACTCATTTAAAATGGTGACGTAGAATAAATTTTTTTGTGAATTTTAATTTCAATTTTGATGAATCGGATTTAAGCATTTGGTATAAACTTTAATAATATCTGTGTTTATACAATTTTATTAATGATTCAAAACCATTGTTAAATTTGTCTTGTTATTTTTTTTGTTGACAGCTTTTCTCTCATTTAAAATAGTCAGATGAAATCTTCTTATTTTATTTTTAATTAACTTTGTTATGAATTTAATATTTGTTATACGTTTTATTCAGCAATAATTTATGTTTACAAGCGTGCAGAGAAATGTTCCATAACAAATATTTAAAAAGTTCTAAGTTGAAAGTTAAATGTTGTTATAAAGCTCAGAATTTTAAAATTTTAAATTACGTTTTATAACCAATATTAAGTCTGTTTTTAACTGTTTTTTATAGTTTTTATCTTATATAATGTGTCAAAATGTTCATACTATCCTAAAATAATCTTTTAGTTGCATTACCATATTGAAATTTTATCGACGTGTTTCATTTATACAGGTCATTTCCCTCCTGAAGTTTTTATTCTCATTACATGAGGGATAAATATGTTTTCATGAAAAGAACTTTTAATTTCGTGAATTAATGATACATTTTCATGGACGGACCACAAGAAGTAGCAGCTGAAATAATAATAATAGCAATTATTATTATAGTAATAATAATAATAGTAGTAATATTAATAATAATAATAATAATAATGTACTATATACGCGTACTTATTTTAATTTGTAATATTATTAAATTGGAGCTATTTATAATTTATAATTTGTATAATTTGTAATAATTATTTTTGACATAATGAACAAATTTTAGTAAACCTAACTTAAATATTTATAAAGATATGGATATTTTTTTAAAAAAAAAGAAGCAAATTTTTTTCTCTAATGTTTCGTTGCTATAACTTTAAAAATATTCATTAAATTAAACAAAGTTTTTGGAGCAATTCAAAGTGAGTTGCAGAATTATTGCTTTAATATTTGGGAAAGTTTGTTTAAAACTAGGCAAGATATGCGCAGTTCGTATTTGACAAATGAATCGTATTTGGCAACTAATAAAAAAAAATCCTATTTGAATATTTTAAAATGTTAATAAGTTTTAAGCTATTTTCTAAGTATTTTTCGTACTCTTAAAAAGAAAGCTGAAAATGATAATTGGTTTTCCATAAATTTCCTTTTGTACTATTATACAAGATTTATTAAAAATGACACCGGCAGAACGGATGTCATATGCTAACGAATATCTTGCAAAAATGATTTTGTAAAATTTTGCCAGATTTCATAATATGAAATCAAAGCGTAAATGTAAGGTAGTGGCATATATTTTTAAAATTTTGAATAATTTATAATTTAGCATAATTTATTATTCCCTTGTGCAAATCCAGTTCTCGGTCAAATCCAATGCAACAGACAGATCAAATGCGGCTCTTTAATGCAGTATGAACGCGCCTTAATATATTCTATTGAAATATATCCCATAATTTTCCACAATAACTATTCTGTTATTATCAAAATACAGTTTCAGCTGTTGCATCGCTGTTATTGCAATTTTATATTTTATTTTATAACCGTCGTTGAACAGCCGACCCAATTTTTGGTTTTACGGCTACTAATGTTCAACTCCATAGCTTTGTAATTTTGAACCCAATACAGAAGACAAGGGAACTCCTGGATCAAGTATTGGGAGAAATTTGCCTTCGTGGAGGACTTTTTGATGGAACTAACCCGCATTTGCGTTACATGGAGAGGATCATGGATTATTGGTTATGGGCAACGATTTAAGAAAAAAATGTATCTTTGCTTATTTTGTCATTGTAAATAGGCTACAGACTACAAAATTAACTTTTAATCCGACAATCTTACATATTTATAACAGTATCGTGGGGTATTTACTTATTTTATGTGCATTTTAATAACTTTTGTTAAAAGGTGCAACACGACTACAACGGTTTCTACAAAACACTTTCAATTTAATGGTTTACAGGNAGTATGAACGCGCCTTAATATATTCTATTGAAATATATCCCATAATTTTCCACAATAACTATTCTGTTATTATCAAAATACAGTTTCAGCTGTTGCATCGCTGTTATTGCAATTTTATATTTTATTTTATAACCGTCGTTGAACAGCCGACCCAATTTTTGGTTTTACGGCTACTAATGTTCAACTCCATAGCTTTGTAATTTTGAACCCAATACAGAAGACAAGGGAACTCCTGGATCAAGTATTGGGAGAAATTTGCCTTCGTGGAGGACTTTTTGATGGAACTAACCCGCATTTGCGTTACATGGAGAGGAAGACCGCGAGAACCTCTAACGGTTAGCCTGACGGCAAGGGGACTCTAACCCATGATCCTTCTACCACTGAGGATATTTCACGTCAGCACTGTGGTCGGTGCAAGCCGGATGCGGAATTCGTATCGACCAGCCATCGCCGGGATCGAACCTTGGTTCACTTCATTTTGAAGGCGAAATCTCTATCCCCTGAGCAATCACGGCTCTGTTATTGCAATTTGCGAAGAAGTATTGCATAAAATTTGTGTATTCACAATGCTATAAAGAGCTGCTCACGCTAAAGAAGTAAAAGAGATTCATAACTTTCCTATTCACTGCAGCATCCGAAACATCCTTATTTCAAAAAACGTCCTTATTTCGAATAAAAAAACTTAGTTCCATAATACCAATGTCCTCGTTCCAAATTCAGAGAATTTTTCCTGTGTGACTCCTAGAATAAGTTGAGGGGGATTATGATATTTTTTTTCTTTCTATTTCATATTGATAATTCTACTTTTATTTTATATTTATAATTTTGGTAATTTGTGCCATAAAAAGTTATAGCACAAAAGCAATGACCATTAGCCGCGTTAACCACAGTCATGGAGCTGCATTTTCGAAGTTGTTATTATCAGCCTTTTATATGAAGTTAGAGTTATTTTTTCCAGGGAGGGTAGTTTAATTGCAAAATGAAACGTTTCATTACGAGTTCAAAAATTGACATTTTTGCCGAAATTTACATGATTTAAGCCACAAGGTTTATAAAAATTCAAAGAGTTTTGAATTACTTTGGGGTACTTAAACAATTAAATAAATTAATTTAAACACCTAAAAATGCTTGTTATCAAATTTCAGAAGAATTCTTTAAAAGAAAAGGACGTTAAAAAATTAAAAAAAATTAGGCTCAAGGTAGCTTAAAATTAAAGGGAAAAAAAATTGCAGTCTTTTTGTAGTTTTGTTGTTCGAACTAAAATACCCAATAAATGGTAATTCTATTCTGAATTTCTTTTCTTAATAGACGATGCTAATTAATTTTTCGATTAAAGCCATGTATTTATAGAGGCGGTTTAGTGACTAAAGACCTTAATCGTTGGAAGAATATAATAAAAAAATTAGGTATTTAAGTTAGTAATCGACCAGACAAAGATTAATTGGCATAATTATCATGAAAATATTTGTGAGGGTAGAAGTTCTACATCGCCCACCCGGTGAACGCGACCTTGCTGTATACAATGAACACTGCAGTATACTTCCGTACCAATTAGAGAATACGGAATTAATCGATGACCTTTAAAGAATTTTCCCGCCCTTTCAAATTATATTGCCTACAAATTATTTTACTAAAGACTTTTTTTACCGTTACGGTTGGAGTCTTAAATAAGCAAAAATACTCTAAATTTCCTTTTTTTTTCATTTTTTTTTTTTTTTTACTTTTTTATTTTTATACAAAAACTAAGAGCCAAAACTACCAGAACACATTTATAATTGTTTTTTAAATTATTAAAATTGTGTTTATTTTAATAAATTTCATTAAAAATTTTTTTAGCTTGAAATATTTTTTTTCTGGAAATCTATATAGTTTTTGAATATATTGTGCTTTTGGCTATGTAATAGGTTTAGACAAAAAGTTAGCAAATTTTCTTATGAGGCATTTAGTTTGTTTCGAATCCAAGTATCTAAATTTAAATTTCGCTTTAGCATTTTTCAATTTATAATTTTTAAAAAAAATTCCTAGTTGAAATTGTTTATTTTTTGCTTTCATTGTCATTAAAGAAATTTAAATATATTTTTTTCAAATTTTCTGAGGAAAAATTAAAGTAAAATAGCTACAACCTATCCAATTCAAAAATTTGTGTACTTTTTTAATGTTTTAAAGATAATATCATTTTGAAATTAAAAAAAAGGTGATCGACATTTAAATTTACTTAGGTCTATACGGAGAATCTTTTAATTTTCTTCCTAATTTTAAAAGCAGAAGCATAAGTTTTTTTTTTAATTTGAAAAATATTGTTATTGCATAAGTTTTTTTCATTTTTTAATTTTTTTTCCATTTATTTAATTTTTTTTAAATTTTTTTTAAATTTTTATGAACGTTTTAAACGTTTTAAGGTTTTTATTTTCAAGAACTTAATTTGCAGCAATTCAATTAGTTATTTAAATTACTTCAGAAATTCAAAAATGATATAATAAAAGGCTTTTAAAATTAGGTAAGCGTTGTTGTAGATAACATTGACAGCAAAGCAGCATCCATGACGATTATAGTCTTATGCCGGGATAATTTAATTCATGATGATGAAAGCCCGACTATTGCCAGTTCTCCGAAATATTTTCTGTACATTTATACATGCGTTTTCGAGAAATATACGAAAATTATAATGTTATTTAAATATATGGATTTAATTAATCCACTTCACGAAGTATAAATTGATCTGAACAATCTACATACAAAAGGAAGAGAGACTCAGAGTTTTTTTTTAATACCGCGTTGGCGGTGAAAGTGTGCTTAGGTTCGCCAACAAGCAGATATTGTGTTAGATCATTAGTTGTGAAGAACTGTGTGTTAGTTGACTATGCAGCAGAAATTACTTCGTTTTCTAAGTTACCATGTTTTAAAAGTAGTATACTATATTTCAAGTTACTAAAAAAATAATAAAACGTTGAATTATTCTATATTTTATAACGGTCGTTGAACAGCCGATTACGACAGCTAAAGTTCAACTCCATAGCCTTGTAATTTTGAAATCAATCCGGAAGATAAGAGAACTCCTGGATTGGGCGAAATTTGCTCTAGTGGGGGACTTGTCAATGGAATTAATCCGCGTTTGCGTTACATGGAGTGGGAAAATCACGAAAATCTCCCACGGTTATCTTGACGTCAAGAGGACTCTAATCCATGATCCGTCTACCACTGAGGATATTTTATGCTAGCATTGTGGTCGGTGTGATGCAGAATTTGCATCGACCGACCAGTCATCGCTGGGATTCGAGCCCAGATCACCTCATTGGAAGGCGAATGCTGCATCTCCTGAGCCAAGACGTTGAATTATTTGAACTCAAGCATAAATGACTACGTTTTTGAGTTGGCAAGAAGTGTTTCGGTTGATCGAGTGATTAGAGATCTCTTGATCTCTAATCATGCAACTTTTTCTTCTATGGCTTTGATAGATAAACTGTTCACATCATCCCTTTAACAACAATTCTGAATTGAGAGATCTAATTGATCTGAGAAAGTAACACGAGAAAGCTTGTGTGAGATGAATTTGTTTTATCACTCAGCCGGCAAGCAAAAAGGGGACATATCAATCATTTATAACCTGCATAAAAAAAAAAATTGAAACTTACTCTTTTTATTAGTATGTGGATTTTTAACCCAATTTATACTTCATTAAATACAAATGATTTAAATTTGGTCCATCTTTTTGAATAACCCTATTGTTAATAAGATCTCAATGAATTTCTGATTAAAAAAAACACCAACTCAGCATGCGGTTTTAATGCAGTCCATTTATTCCCATCGATTTAAAAAAAAAAAAGGATTCTTAGATTTAATTTAAGTCCCAACTCATGATTATTTATGAAAGGATTACAGTAGTAAAATAACCGAGAATAATGGTAAAAAAAGAAACTTATATTGCGTTTGCATTAATGTTTCGAGGAAAGAAAAGGAAAAAAGAAGAAACAATTCAGAGAATGTCGAATCTCAGAAAATATATATATATATTTTTTCTCTTTTGTTTATTACTGCACAATACAATAAAAAAGGAAAGTCTTTTGGAATATTTTTATTGCAATATTTACGATCGAGAATTTCTTTTCTGTCGTTCGTTTTTTCTTCTGAGTCACAAGATAAAACGAATGAATACCTTCGAAACAAAGTTATGATACGAAGGCATTAAATGTTAAGAACTTTCTTTTTATTTTTTACACGTCGAGTTGAGGTTATTTTTGCTGAGAATCCCCCCCCCCTCCCTTCCCAACTTATTTTAGATGATTTCTCGATATTTTTAAAATAGACAGAATCGGTTGTGGTCACTTTACAGGTTTTTGCGGATGCGTGACGATATAAAAGTCACAGACAGTGCCGAATTTATGGCTCCAACACCTCTTTTAAGTTCACATTTTCCCCTTTTTTATAGGATAGGTGGTGGGAAACGCTTGTAAAACGTCGTGTCATTAAACTTTTATTTTTGAGCGTCTTTTTATGTCTCTCTCTCTTTTTTCGTCTTTAAACACACAGAAATTTTGGAATTTTATCTTTTAAAACTAAATCATTCTTGAAGTCACAAATCATAACCATTTATCGAAATAATTTGGTTATTGGTTATGGGCAACGATTTAAGAAAAAAATGTATCTTTGCTTATTTTGTCATTGTAAATAGGCTACAGACTACAAAATTAACTTTTAATCCGACAATCTTATATATTTATAACAGTATCGTGGGGTATTTACTTATTTTATATGCATTTTAATAACTTTTGTTAAAAGGTGCAACACTACAACGGTTTCTACAAAACTTTTTCAATTTAATGGTTTACAGGCAATGATCCTTAATAGAATTTGCCCCCATATATTTTAAGCCGAGTAAATATTCTACTAGGCAAAGTAACAGGCTAAATTTAACTAAGCTTACTTAATATACAGGTAAAGTAACAGGCTAAGTTTACTTAAGCTTAGTAAAGGTACATATTTGTAACATTGGTGTGATATTTGCATATTTTCTCTATTAGCTAAAATATCGCTAGAGGCTTACGGAAAATTTAAGTATTGGTTACGGGCAACAAATTAGAAAAAAATTAACCAACGTATAATTTTCCATAGTAAATAGGCTGAAAAATTACCTTTTAATTTGACAATTGTATACATTTATAACTTATTTTATAAAAAATAGTTACACATTTTAGCTATTTTTGTTGAAAGGTGTAACAATATTTTCTATAAAGGTAAAACAACACACTACAACATTTCATAAATAAAACTATAACACTTTCAATTTAATGGTTTATGGGCAATGATCTTTAATAGAACTCGCCTTTATGATTTTCGCCAAGTAAACAGACTACTGTTTGCAAATTTTCTCACGTTTAGTAAAGGTAGATATTTGCAACATTAGTGTGGCATTAGCGCATTTTCTCTATTAACTAAAATATCGCAAGAAGCTCTTCTTTTACGGAAAATTTGGTCATTGGTTACGGACAACAATTTACAAAAATAAATAAATAAATAAAGCCATCGTTTTATTTGCCATTGTAAATAGGCTAAAGGCTGTAAAATTATCATTTAGTTAAGAAATTGAATATATTATAGCACTGTAGTGTGGTGTTTACTTATTCTTTTTAACTATTTTTGTTGAAATGTCTAACCACTATAGCACTTTCAATTTAATGGCTTACTCACAATAATCTTTAATAGAATTCGCCTCTGTATAATTTCCGCCATAATTATTTGTCAAAGCATGTTTCTGTGTGAAACATCGAACCTGTGTGGTTCGATCCGGTGTTAAGGGTCTGTGTCACTTTGTTATTATTAAATATATATATAATTATTATTGATGTTGATCATACTTTTAGTTGAGTTAATTAATGGTAACCAATACCATTATATATATATATATATATATATATATACATCG
>NC_092208.1:79085277-79091489 GCF_043381705.1 Parasteatoda tepidariorum
CCCACCCGTTATTGACGCTACTGAAATAACATATAAAAATAATATATAAATTTATATTAGTATTTTATTTGATAACTGTTGTTGAACAGAAGACTCAATTTTGAGTTTACGACTGAAAATCATGACTGCCAACTGTAATGAGTTTCATACTAATATCATATTAACGAATCTGATTGACTTTGAAAAAAATGATATTTTTTTAGAAAATACATTTTAATTATATATCTAGTCATTTTAACGTGCTTTACATTATATACTATAAAAACAGCACATATTTTTTTTTAATATTCATTCTTCATTTTTGGTTTTTGGCAATTTTGGCAGATTTAACTGGTTTTGATATTTTTCTCGTCTTTTTTTTTCACGCTAAGGTTATCTTTGAAGTTAGAAAAAACTCTGTTAGTGCAAAGTCACGCGTGCTGGAGATATTAAAATAGCGTCATAATTAAATATTCAAAAGGAAGTTAATATTATTCCTAAAAGCATAAAAAATTGTTTACTTATTCATTTTAAAATAAGAACTAGAATCGATATTAAATAGCATCGAATTCTTGTGAAGTAATTTAAAAATTTTTAAGCGTAATCATTCACATTTTGTGTTCAAGCTAATAATTATTTTTTTCATACTTATTTTTTGTTCTCTCCGGACGCAATATTTTTAAATAATGATGCAAATAGTTTTTATTTGCTACTTTATTTTATTATCGGACAATGTTTTCGTAAATACATGCTCCTTTAGAACCAGAGTTTCGTGGTTTTAATTTTAGTTAGCTTCAGATAGTTTTGTATAATATTTTTTTTAGAAAGATTTAATATAAATATAGAAAGTTATTTAAACGTTTCTGAGTACAAACAGTGTATAAATAAAAGTTTACACAATAGAAAAATAAACATCGCTACAAGTTCAATATGAAGTAAATATGCTATTTTAAAGAAAATTTCTAACAAGATATCATTTTTGTTAAAGAGAAGTTAATAGTATCTGGCTTGTTTTTATTGTTAAAAACTGCATAAATGTTGCTGCACGATTGTTTTGATTTTCTCTTTAAAGGAATTCGGAAAACCATGTATCAATAATGCTAAAACTGAACTTTTTCAGTGAACCTTTTCTAAGAAAGTACTTATGATTATTGCTTTTGAATTTTTCGGAGATATTTGAGATTACATCAGTTGATAACATTTTAGCGTTAAAAGGAATATTTTTTGAGTTATGAGATTTTTGCTCGAAAATAATGATGAAACTTTTTAAAAAAGGAAAATTTCTCAGTTCATAATTTTTTTAAAAAAGAAAACTTTTCTGCCAAAGATATGTATTAACAGTTATCACAGTGTAAACATGTGTATGCAACTATTTCGTGAAAAAAAATATAATGTCTTGTTTAGATGCCAAGATAGATCGAAAAAGGCCATTAGTTTTAATCTCTGTCGCAAGTTAGTTAAGAAAGAACCATTGTCCCAATGGAGAGAGCCCGTTTGCATCACCAAGTTGACGATTCCAGTAAGACTACTAAACTATAGCCTTTTTTATTTTTTATTTTTTTTATTTTTAATAACTCTACGATATATATCGTAAAAGATAGCGCTAATTAAATTTCTGTTTGACGCGTTTAAATTTTAAAAGTTTTTAAATTGTTTTGAAAGCATATTTGTATAATTTGATAATGGAATAAAATGGAACTATGTGCAGTACTTTAATCTTATACATCATTGGCCTTTACTTAAGTTGCAACGGAGTATAGCTGTATTGATATATGCCCGACGGATTCTTCCTAAAAAATAAGAATTACGCAAAACTTACGATTTCCTTTATTTTGAATTAAATGTTTTATTGAATCAATTCTTTGATTTGAGTTAATTATTTGAAGGAAATTTTTAAAAAAAGATTTTGAAGCATTAAATTTCAGTTCTGAAAGAGGGAAATATGATATGGAAGGAATGGTGGGAAAATGAGTTAAGATAAATTGTAAAAATATTCTAAATATTTTAAACCATAGTTATGAGATGAAAATATAAGTCTTGGGTGTGCTGTAATGCATACTCTTAGAATCTTTGCCAAAACATCTCTGAGATAGAGAACGACAAAAACTATAACCAGACAAATTAATATCAAGGAAGATGGGATTAAAAAATCCAGATCAGTTTGATTAATGGATAAAATCTGAAGAGTGTCTTACTTATCAGCTGCCATCTTTTTCAATTTCCGCTGTCACACTGTAAAAGATTACGGTTAAAAGTACCTCTACGTGTAGGTACTTTTCACCGTAAAATTCAGTTTTACAGGAACATGTTATGGAACAAAAAATCTGATAAATCCTAATTTTTACAGTAATAATTACAGTAAAATCTCTGAATCACTTTAACTAAATAATTATTACCGTAAAAATTACGGTGTAATATTTTACAGTAAAAATGAATTTTACGGATGATGCACCCTAAGTGCCGGTCTCTTTATGCCGTAATTTGATCAGGAATGTTTTCAAAGTGTAGGTTTCGAAGTTTTTATTTTACGTTTTCAATTGTGATTTATTAGATTTTATTTTTTCTTCGCGTAAAAATTAATTTGCTACCCTTAATGTGTATCAGTTTTGGTCTTTACTTCTGATAAGAATTCTAATTACCCATAATAAGTGTGATGATTACGAAACAGTTTGCATGCATGATAAAACTATTTTTAAACTAGAGAACTTACTGCACTCTTCAACACAGTACACCTTTCATAAAGTGAGATTCTAAGTACGAATTTGTAAATAAATCTTTACTATTATTAACTTCAATGTAAATATTTATAAATATATCCTAGATGAGTTGAAGTTATTGTTTTTAAAATATAAGAGAACACGAAATTACAGAAATATTTAAAAATTTAAAAATAGAACAATAAATATGGTCGTGTAGCTTTTATAGTCGTAACTAAAAAAGTTGTTTTATTTTATTTCCACGCGTAATGTATTCCCTTTTTAATATCTGGACTTGTGATGGTTTCATAATAATTTTTTGTCATAATAATACAACTAACGAATTCGTTTGGTTTAATAATCAACAAGTACTATATTCTCTTTTTTTGATGTTTGGCTCGTGATTGTTTTATAGTAAATCTTTCTGTCTTAGTACAGTATTTTCAAATTGAGTTTTCAGTATAATTTTTATTAACAATTGGATTGCTTAATTAATAAATTAATTAAAAGAGGTAAATATAGAAAACCTCATGAATTATATGAAAAAAATGAATAAATTATAAATATACATAAATTATAAATTTTCATAAATTATAAATGTTATAATAACATCTCAGATTTGATATAAAAGAAATTAACAAAAGAATTTTGATTTTAATAAATATTTATTTCGACCAGGCACTGATTGATTTAGCATAACGCCTTGTATCAATTCAATCGAACTAGTTAAACGTCAGAAGTGCTGAAGGTCATCACCTTCACACAATGAATCAAAACCAAACCCTTGATGATTTGATTGCTCTGTTAAATTATATCTAGTTCAGTGAAAAAGTCCAATAACAACCTTATCGGCCAACCCCACCCAATATAACAATTGAAATTAATAATTCAAGGGTAATACTCTTCAATCTGGACCGGTGATGAAAAGCTGACAGACCTCAGTTAACTTGTCTGACCGAGTTGATGTCGTGGGGAGACCGGAACGACAGGGACGGAGATAGACGGGTCACTTGTGGGCCGAGGGTCTGTCCGTAGGAGGGCGCCAAAGAGGAGAGGTGTGGGCAGTAACAAAGTGCGTTGTACTTTGCTGATAAACTTCAAGCAAAAAAAACTTTTGGATTGCTTTATTTTTTTATCAGACGAATTAGCGCACCCTAGCTTTCTAGAAGAGATAAGAAATGGGTGGATAATGTGATTTACTGTGTTTTTGATGGGAAGTAATAAATTGCTCAAAACCGTATAGTGATAATTCAGGTTCCCATTGCAGGTTTAATTTGAGGGAAATAATTATAACTGTTTTGGAAAATGAAGGATTAACTCCTTATTATGAAAGCTAAACTTCACAAAAATAAGTCAACAACTTCAAAAACTTCTATTAAACCGTTAAATAGCAAAGCTTTAAAAATTAACGTAAGCATGTGCAATGGACTCTAAGGCTTTGCGATATCGTATTTTCAAAGCAGCAAGCACAAAAAAGAAAAAAAAAATAGTTCATTTTAGTGTACAATAAGAACTTTATGCAAGCTATAGAACAATAAATGAAAAATTCCCTATCCGGGAATTTTCCGGGACATCTTCTTATCGATAAGGGTAAATAAAATCCAAAAAAGGCCCTAACATTGGTAAAAGCAAATTTAAAAGAAGTAAATATTTTTAAATTGACCCATTGGAATTAATAAAATTTTTTCTTAGAATTATGCTTAAGCTATTCTTAATTATCTAATTTTAGAATACAACACCTTTTAATGTATATAGCTAGATACAGAAAAAAATAAAATTCGGATCTTATTCTTTTTTTATTTTTTATTTTCTAACCAGAAATGTTATTACAGTGTCAGAAAACTGCCCATACTTTACATTTCGCGATTTATATATTTTTGTCCAATCTATCTCATTTTATTAATTTTTCAATGGAAAACGTTTTCTTTGTCAGATTGACGAAAAAACATTATTAATATATATATTTTAAAAAATAGCAATGTTATTAATTAAATGACATAAGGCCTTCTGATTTATTTTAGTAATGCGGTTTCATTAACCAGAATTATGTTTTTCTTTGTTTTTTTTTGTTTAACCAGAAAAGTCATTACGGTAATTTTACTACAATTTCTTTTTTCTGTGTGGTTAATGAAATAAAAATATCATTCATTTGCATTCAAAAACAAGAATGAAATAAAAACAAATCGTTAAAACATTATCACATTTTTAACAGAGCCAAGAAGTTTTGTTATCTATACTGAGGGTGTTTTTATACTGTGTATTATAACACGAGACACTACCTAGTTGTAGTTTTAATAATTGTGTTCTTTTATTGCAAAACACTTAGAACAAGATTTACTTTGTAAAACACGTAGGTCAAACGGTCGATCCATACTCTTTTTAGCAGTGAATATTTTATAATTATTAAAATAAACTTAATTAAAAATTTAATCATTTAAGAAATAATTAAATTTTGAATTGTCCAGTATAATATTATTCTCTTACGCCCAGCCAATTTCAGGCTAATATCAGCCGAATGTATCAACAAACAATTCAAACGCGTTTCTATACTTCGGTAAGAACGTGGCATAAAATGATCCCTCTATACTCTATTTATGCTTCGATTTTCATATTTTGTAATCTGAACAAACTTATTACGAAATTATTTTAAATCATTTTTTAGAGATTTTGGTAAGTGTAAGTGCATTTGAATTCACTACTCTAATAATATATTACTTTTTGTGTTCTATTCTGTATTTTCTTGAATTTTTATTCCCTAATTTTTGCTTTATATGTTTCATTTTGCATTTTTTGCTTCTATTTTTGTATCAAAATCTTTGGTGCTCCTCTCACTTTTGCATTGATATATTTCGCTTTGGCTATATTTTTACAATGTTAGAAAGAACTCTTTTTTGCGGATATAATCGCGTAAGATAATGACGAGATTATATCTCTTTTCTTTAATTTGTTTTCAAGCTTTTTAATTTTATTTTAAAGTTTTAAATAGCTTTTTTAAAATATTTTATTTATTAACAATTTCTTCCTTCTCTTTAAATTTTTATATATATATATATATATATAAATACAGTGAAATCTTCTGTTATGGACACTCCTGCATATCTGACTTCTCTCAATAAGGACATATTTTTAATTCCCAGTGAATCTTCTGGAATAAGCCATTATGTATATTCTCCACAAAGCGTACACTCATGTATTCGGACGGAAACACTTATTTTTGCCCTAAAACATTATTTTTCTATCTCTTCAAACTAGACACTACTTTTTCAAAATTTGAAAAATAAAGCTATTTCTGTTTTCATTTGCAAAAGAAGAAGGAAAAAAAAAAAAAAAAATTATTTCCTCTTCATTTAGACAGAAAAAGGTGAGGATCAGATACAAAAAGGATGCGGATCAGAAAGTGTGATGAGAGGTGACTCGTTATATTACAACCTATTGGCCAAAAAAGTGCAGTCACAGATATTATCTAGATATAGCACATATAGGATAGCGCAGGGAAACGAGAAATTTTAAAGTAACCAGTTGAAACGTTCACTGCTG
>NC_092208.1:79092135-79162487 GCF_043381705.1 Parasteatoda tepidariorum
TATATATATATATATTTCATGAACTCTTGGATCATGTATCGGGAGAAATTTCAATTCGTGGAGGACTTTTTGATGGAATTAACCCGCTTTTGCTTTACACGGAGAAGAAATCCACGATAACTTCCCACGGTTAGCCTAACGGCAAGGGGACTCTCGCCCATGACCCATCTACCACTGAGGATATTTTACTTCAGCACTGCTGTCGGTGCGAGAAGGGTTTGGAATTCGAATCAACTAGCCATCGCTGGGATTTGATCCCGGTTCACCTCGTTGGAATCCACACTATTATAGCAAATATTCAATTCAATTGTAAAATTTTATTGTAACTAACGAAATTTAAACTCATTAAAATTTAGCTTAATTGGTAAGCCCATGCACGTGAAGGATGAAAAAGAACGAACAGAACTTCCCCTTAAAGCAAATAAAGTTAATCATATGTTTTGATTAGATTTAACGCACTAAAGTTCTCGCTTCAATATCTTGATGGTGAACTCATAATGTTTTCGTAGATGAATTAGATGTTATGATTCTCATTAAATTTATCTCCGGCTTTTCAGCTGCAAATGATGGTTAAGTAAACAAACATCTGTCTGATTAGAGAGTGGATAAAAATTCCACTTTTATCCCACACTCAATTTATTTTAAAGTACGTATTATACCCTGAAGGGTGTTTTTCAAAGGTTGAGTTGTTACACGAAAATACGATTTTTAGCGTTATGTCATGTGTGAACATTATGCTGTTTTTTTACGACTCTTTCGTGTTTGTATTAACTTGTAATGCGTTGTTAAGACAAAATTATTTATTACACTTCGAATAGACATAATTTTTAAAATGTTTTTATTATTTCTTTAAAAAGAAAGCATTAATTTTTTTACAGGGCTCGAAAAATCTGAATTATATGCCAGACATGTTTGTTTACAAAATTAAAGCCCTCATGAATATAGCCTTTTCTTTTTCTAATGTATATTTTATTTTATTTAATAGCAGTCGTTGAATAGTCGACCCAATTTTTTGAGTTTACGGCTACTAATAGTTAACTCAATGTTCGACTACTAATGTTGTTCGATGTAATGTACTTACGACTACTAATGTCCGACCCTAATGTTCTTGGGTTCTAAATGTGCCTTGGAAATTTGAACCCAATCTGAAAGACAAGGGAACTCTTTGCTCGAGTATTGGGAGAAATATGCCTTCGTGGAGGACGTTTTAATGGAACTAATCTGCATTTGCGTTACACGGTGAAGAAAACCACAAAAACTTCCCACGGTTAGCCTAACGGCAAGAGGACTCTAACCCATGATCCATCTAACAGTGAGGATATTTTACGTCAGCACTGTGGTCGGTGCATACCGTATGCGGAATTCGAATTGACTAGTCATCGCTGGGATTCGAACCCGTTTCACCACATTGTAAGCCGAACGCTCTAAGGCCTGATCCACCAGGGCTCATGTTTATAGGTTGAATTCTTACTACCTCATTAAAATTGAGAATCATTGAGAAATATTAGTTGATTTTAATAACTTTTACCCAGGTGAAAAAATGTCTCGTCAATTTGGTAATTTATAAAATTATAAATATTTTTTGAAATCATTATTTTGGTTGAAATCAGTCTGTTTTAAATCCCAAATAAATCTTTCAAGTAATATTGTATAGATAATTTTAAATTATTACCTTGATTTGAGTTTAGGGCATTTACACAACGGCTTTTCTATTTTTCTTAGTGGATGAGTTATGAAATAAAAAATATGATAATTTTTTGAAGCATGATAAAGAGCATGACTCAATATTAATAATAAACAATATGAAAATTGCTCTCATAATTTGTGTCATAGACTTGTAAAAATTACGTTTCAAATTTAGTTCAAAACAAAATGTTTCTGTATGATATAGATAATGTCTTGATTTTCGTTTGCTACTAAAAAATAACATTTTAAATTCAAAATACACACTTTTTTTAAGTAAACAATTGTATACTTTTAGTTTATAATTTTTTGTTATTTACCTCTTGTTGGATTACTTTATTTTCGTTTACGTGCAAAATTTGCCTCATCACCTGCATACAAA
Source organism: Parasteatoda tepidariorum (assembly GCF_043381705.1). Taxonomy (NCBI): domain Eukaryota; kingdom Metazoa; phylum Arthropoda; class Arachnida; order Araneae; family Theridiidae; genus Parasteatoda; species Parasteatoda tepidariorum. The sequence goes on from NC_092208.1 coordinate 79,094,201, forward strand.
ATTTAAATACCTCTCTTTTTCTACGAAATTTAGATTTCCCTCTCATGTACAAGATTTAAATATCTTGTTGGTGCACAAAATTTAGATTTCTTGCTAAATTACGAATTTAGATTATAGCCAGTGTATACAACTTGGATTTATCACTAGTTTGCAAAATTTAGATTTCTCGTTAAACTATGAAGTTTAGATTTTGGCTAGTGTACAAAATTTAGGTTTCTCACTTAGTCTACAAAATTGAGATTTCTTGTTGAAGTATTCAACTAATTTATAAAAAATGTACATCAGACATTTTCACCAAAGCAATTTATGAAAAAAAAACTATTAAATAAACTTCTTTTAAATTTTTTTTATATTTAAAATTGAAATTTTCTCAAAGAAAATTATTTTTAAAAAATTAAAAAATTTTAATTTAAATTTTAAATTGCTAAACTTTTTAATTTTTCAATCAAGTTTTGAAATTTTAAAAGAATATTATAAAATTTTAATGTTAATTTTGAATTACAATGTTTTTTCATAATCCATATTAATTGATAAATAAAAAAAATAACATACATTATTTTTTTTTAAGTGAACATTTTTTATAAAAATTTATTTTAATTCAAAAATAGTAATTCATAAATTGTATCAAACAAAATAGACAACTTTTTTAGAATAGAAAAATTAGAGATAAAATGCACCCCATCTAGGATTTGCACCCGGACCTCTCTGCTGGAAGATGGACTGTCTCCATTATACCACGAAAACATATCAACTGGAATGCTTTTGTTGCATTAAAAATGAATTAATTTAATGAGGTATATTTCACCCTAAGGGTATATCTGGTAACTAATTTGTACCCTATCTAAGGGTACAAGCATGCTCTTTATTTAATGCTTAAGTTAGTTTTAATAGTCATTTTCAAGACGTGTACTATCTCGTATCAAATTAGAACAGAAGATACAACCTTTTAGTCTGCGATAAGTTTCTATTCTGTGGATATACACTCTCAGAAATGAAAATCTTACATTTGACAATTTAGCAATCCTTGAGCTGTATTTCGTCCCTTTTGAGAATCATTTCGTCACGAAATCACGCGATTTGTGAACAAACGCAAACTCTCAAATCTGTGACGAAAATGTTTGCAACTGTTACTCGTGACTGTAAGGTCAAGTTTAGCCAATCTAAAGTCGGCGGTGTCAACGCTTATATTAAAATTAGCGCAAAACGTGAAGGTAGAGAAAAGCCACAGTTTTGTGAAAATGAAAATTTTGATGTTTAAAAACTTACTCTCATGATGTATTACCTGGGATCAAAATATTTGAAATAACTGAGTATAAGGCAGTGATTTTGATAATTTTCATCTAGGTGGAAAAACGTCACCAAATTGGCGACGTTTGAAAAAGTTAATACAAAAATTATATTAAAGTTATTTGTCTGTGCTAAATCCCAGATAATTCCTGACGGCGAGATTATATATAGTTTAAAATCATCGCATTGCTTCAAATGTAAGGCACTTAAACTATGGCTTTTTTTTATTTTCCTTGGAAACAGATCCTCGAAAAACAACAGTAACAAGAGGCTGTTTTCAAGTTTTTATTCATCATGCGTGTTAGTCATTTTCATTTGCACTTAAATTGTATAGCTCTGACTGATTACAAGCTTCAAAGACATAAGTGTGAAGGAAAAAAAGGCTTTTGTGAAGTTTAAATTTATATAGTTATATACATATAGTTTAAAATCATCGCATTGCTTCATGCGTGAGGCACTTAAACTATGACTTTTTTAATATTCCTTGTCGATCCTTATCGTATCTTATTATACCTTAACGTAGTGCATTGAGAGAGGCTGTTAACGTAAATTACGAAACTTGAATTAAGACTAGAAGATCGAAAATAAATCTACGATAAAGCTGACCGACTGTATGGTGGTCAAGGAGTTGGCCTCGTTCCAGGAAGATCACGAGTTCGATTTCCGCGTCCGGCATGGGTGTAAATTATCTCACTGTTCGATAAGTTTTTTATGTTGTTTGGGCGGCATCAATCTATCTAAATTCTACACACGATGAAGTTACTATTAGAAAAGTTAGATTCATTAAGCGCTTTAGGATTTTTTTTCGGAAAAAAATTTAATGACGAAATATTTCCTTAATTTTGATGAAATTCATTCCCTAGAAAAAGTGACGATAGTTATTTCATCACTTAGTTGAATTTTGAAAAAAGTTTGAAAGTTTTGCTCGGAGCATATACCAGGAAACGGTTTTGTCAAAAACGATACGAATCGAGGAAACTTTTGCAGTGAAGAAATGATAATAAGCGTATTTGTAAAGTTCTTAGAAATATTCTAGATTGTACAAAAGAATCTTTAGGTGATAGCCGGAGGTATAAAGACATCCGATATGAACAGCTCAAATATATTATTCTTCCAACTAAAGTGTCAGACTCGTCAAAATTAATTTTTCTAAGACTTCATCGCTATTCACCGACGTGAAACGGAAAGCAATTTCGGTAAAACTGAAAAGAAATCGTTCTAATCTCTGCAAAGTTTACAATCTATAACGATGCTAAATAGTAGTTTTCTCTAACACAGATCTTAATCAAACAATCCTTTCATAACCACAAGGGAATGGAACACTCAGTTGAAAAATATTTGATCACCCATATCTAAAGAGCCAATCAAAAGAAGAGATTGGCCATAAAAACTCATACAATTTTCATCACTTTCACTTAAAATTCGAGTTTCTATTTACCTCTAAGCTGAAACAGAAAGGATGGAATAACTGCATCTTTCTGGTCACTGAGTATAAGTGAGATGACCGGGAAAAAATTCCGTAAAATATTTGTCGTTCATAAATGCATTGCATGCTATGCTAATGTATTTGTAAACAAGGAAAATGATACGCTGAAAGGGTATAAACTGGTAAAAAAGTATGGGAAAAAGAAAGAGCATGTTATAATATATTGATATTCCATAGGTGATTTCCTTTGTTAGGTAATGGATGCCTATTATCAGTAGCGGTTCGCTGCGCACGGAGAAATCAATTTAACAGCTATTGACGTTTCTTGTTTAGAAAGTTACGTTTTTTGTTTATTGCTTAAATATTCTGGTAGAGATTAGGAACGAAAGCATTTTCGCATGCATAAAAACATTCTAGTATATAAATATCGAGAGGAAAAAGTGTGAAAGACAGAATTGTGCAGACAAAATGTAACTGACCAACAGCTTTTTTGTCATCAAAATTCTAGAAGTGCAAGGAGAAAAAAATCTGGTAAAATTACCTCACTATATATTTATGAAATTTCTGGTTAAAAAAAAACGCATTTCATTTAATAAAAGTCAAAAACATTTTGAATCGTAAGGTATGAAAGTTTTTACATCATTTTAAAGAATGTAACTTTATATGGCAAAATCTAAAAGTGGAACGAAATCGGAAAAATTTGTTCCTGAGAAATTGAATTTTTGAAAAAAAGCAAATATTTAAAATTCGAATATTTACCCATTCGTACCCTTCACAAATTTTTTTTCTCACATAAATAATGAAAAAAACTCATGAAGCGTTCAACGTTTATTCAAAGACAATTATATTAAAAAATAATAATCATTTATTATTTCTTTTAATAATTGACAAAAACATTTCGAATTTTAAAGGAACACGAATTTTCATATAATTTTAAAGAAAAAAAAATTATGTGGCAACATGCAAAGTTTGAACGAAATTGAGTGAATTTGTTCCTGAGAAATTAAATTTCAAGAAAATCAAATATTCAAATTCAAGCATATTGTTTTTCAAAATTGTCTTAGACGTGTAAATTCGATCCTTAGATAAAAAGCTATTCATTTTTTTTTTGGCATAAAGAATTTCTCCATTTTTACAATTACTTTCTTTGCGAAAATAGGCACAGATTTATTTTCTCGTATTGCAAAAAAGATCCGCCCCTTTAAGATGTTGAAAGACCTTTTTTTGCGCAAATACAGTTTTGCTATATAATAAATACTTTTGTTGCTAAAAATCCTTTTTCGTTACATCACGTACCACGTCATCACGGATCTTCATTTTTTTTAAAAAAAAAAAGTACATAGGAAGCAGACAAAGAATATTAAACAGATTTTCATACAGAAAAAGAATTTTCTCCCGATAAACAATTTGTTTCCATGGAATAATATTTATGTTACATAATAAAGACATCTCAGGACTATTTTACCCCAAATTAAATACTGATGAACTATTAATTCTCCATTCAGTGTGGCATCCGCTTTCCATGGTCTCATCTCCGAATTATTCACTTATTTTTTAATCTTTAGTTCGTGAAATACTCATATATTAAAAAGTATCTAAAACATACCCATTCGTAAATGAAGACTTCACAAAACAATTTTTTTTTATCTAAATAACGAAAAAAACTAATAAAACGTTCAATAGCTAAAGAGAATGAGATAAAAAAAACTGAGACGTTTTAAATGTTTTCATCAAGGAGCCGGCCGTTGCCCCCTTTTGTTAATGAAATACCGAGAAAAAGACATAATCTTATAAATTGCTAATTTATCTTTCTTTTGTATACTACGCTCATTGAGGAGGATAAATACATTTCGTAATGAAATTAGTCCGTAAATAGCGATGCTTTGTTACTCGCAAAATTACTGCCGGTGATTACTGGTTTGGGAGATACACTTTAATCACTTTCTTTTAAATACCATGCATTATTATATGGATGCATTAAAATTTTATTTCTTGCATTTATAATTTATCTTTTTTTCGTGACTCGATGCTAATGTGAGAAAAATATGATAAAGCTATCCTTACCGATATGGAATTAAAATGTCTCCCCAAAAATGCTGGTGTCGAGCTTAAATTAACATTATTTTTGACTTTGACGTTATTTAGTGATTACATGTGACAAAGACGAAAGTAACAGTATAGAGTGAAAATGCAAATAATTTTTTTTTCTTAAAATGTCGCGTAGAATTTGTTTTTAATGTGATATCAAATAATAAGATTGAAATAATGTGTTTTATAGAGTTTAATAAAATTGTATAATATAGTTAATTATAATGTAGCGAATGTCAATAATGTAAATAATTAAATATTTAGTGATACGACATAAATAATTAAATATTTAGCGATTTAGTGATATTTAGTGATATATGATAAACAATAATCATATATAATTCATATAATGAGTAACAATGTAAAACTTAAAATTTTAATTATGTATTTAAAATTAGTATAGTATGTAATTAGAATATATAAAATATATTAAGCATATAATTTAAATGCATTCAGTATAAATAATATATTAAGTATATAATTTAAATAGTATATAATTAAATTTCTATATTATTTAATTAAATATTCATATGATATTATCCATAATTATGAATATTTTGTTGACTCTGATATTTAAAAAAAATTGAAAGAAGTTTTAAAGAATTTGAAAGAATTTTCGAACAAATGGAGCATCAAAATGTTGAGTAGGCCTATAAATCAGCTGTTCTCAGGTGGTGAACCTCGGAACCCTAGGGTTCCGTGGAAGAGTTAACGAGTTTCCCTTAGTTAGCACTTTTTATCCCCAGTGATGAGTTCTGAAAGCTCTGATTATATTTAGATCCTACCAGTAATTTATTTAATCTTACGGTTGCTTTCATAAAATTATTTGAAGTTAAATGCTAATAAAATAGAAATGACCTTTTTTAAAGGAAAATATATTTGTGAAAACGATATATTAAACAAATTAGGAAGAGCATTTATAAAATGTTCCATTTTATAAATGCTTTATTGCATTGATTAAATATTCCATTAGCATGTCCCCTCGCACTCTTCAAAACAAAATAACTGAATTCTTTAACGGAGAAATATGTTTAAACGCTTACATCAGTTCTTTTAAGTTAACATTTCGAAGTAAACCATAATTCGGCTTATTTTCAGCTTATGTACCTACACCAGAAACAAATTCATAACTAGACTTAGCACAAGGACAGAAAATTTTATTGTCGGACACTAAATCTTATTTAAGATTATTAAACTATGAAACGATGCTAAATCTTCATTCTTCTAATTAAACATTTTAATAGTCTTTTATGTGTTTATGAACGTTGACATTTACCTTAAACTCTATTTATAAAGTTAGGGTTCCACCGAAATAAGGTTCACTGTTAGAAATTCCTTTTCAAAAAAGGTTAAATAACAATTTATTTAATTGTTATTTTACCCTGTTCAAACAAAACAGTCAAATAGCCATAAATAAGATGGTATTCAAACTGTAAATTGTATGAAAAACAAGCTATTTAATACTTTCACCTAATACGGTTAAACAACAAGAATTTTATCGCACCAACTAGTCCTCACCTAATGAAGTCACTTAGTTCTTTGCAGATGGCTACTTATTATAGATGAGAGGGCTAGGTAGTCAATCTCATGCCTGACAGAACGGGGGTTCGTAGACACCACAAAATTTCCTCCAATCCCTTAAACACATGAAGAGTTACAAAGACCCTGCGTTATTAAAATACGATACTCTCATTCACGCATCGATTGCATCACCATAAAGCTGATAAACTATCTGCCATGTCCAGTCTTTCTTAAGATTTTGAAACAATACTAGCTGTAAATGGTTAAAAAACCATATAGTTTTGTATTCATGATTTTTTAACCATGCAAAGTTGTAAACGGTTTTAAAATCGTAAAGGTAAAAAATGTTCTTAACCGTAAACTTTACGGTTAATTGGATGGATAGACTGCTGCCGGTTATTTTACCATAATTTTAGAGAGAAAATTATAACAATGTTGATTATTTAGGGTTTCGTAGACGAGAAAAAATTGGTAACCGCTACTATAGATCAACAATTTAACGCATTGAAACTTAAGTTTCTGAATTTTTTTTAAATGAGTAGTTTAGGTCAATAAACCCATGACCACTCAAGCTCTGAAGTTGAGACATTGTATCACTGAGATCAAGATACAATTAGTATATCGAATTGTGATCAAAAATAAAATGAAAAGACTTTTTTGCTTTATGCGCCACTTGATTTTTGCCAATTATATAATTAAAAAAACAGCCATCTGTTTGCGAAAGATAAAATATAAAATTTTTATTAAACTTGAAAAAAAAATAATTTAAATTATTTGCTCTAATTAGACCCTGTAAATTATTAGCTCTATTTAGACTCTATGTGTAAAAAATGCAGAACGATTTAATAGCTTTTGATTCATTTTCATGAGCTAAGAATTGATCTTAATGTTATGAGGATCTGACTTTAATATTAACTTAATATTGTAGTGATTCTACCACTACAAAAATATGATTCCAATTCACTAGTATGTAAGACATGTTAACTCGCTTCTATGGTGGGGTACCATTTCATAGATGAAGGTTGACATTGTCGAAAACAACTCGCCCTATATTGGTGACCCGGACGTTATGCGAACACGTCTACCTTGACAGAAACTCCCACATCGATTTGAACACGCCTACTTAGATGGATTGTCCACATTGAACAGTTGACTTGTTACTTGTGACTGCGACGTTACCCACTTCCTCGTACTGTTGCTACTCAGTTTCGATCACACATAACGTACAATGTATTCACTCTACTGCTAATGGCAACACAGGAGCGACCATGACAGCTCTCACGATCAGCATTCAAAAAGTACGGTGATCTTAATACAGCTCTCCTGACTTCTCGCAAGACAGCAATGAATAAACTAGTGGTAACCGTTCATCGAATTCGATCACAGACATAATTTTTGTGGGGGAGTACTGTAGTGAATCCACCACTACAAAAATATAATTCCCATTCACTAGTATATAAGACATGCTAACTCGATTCTATGGTAGTGTACCTTTTCATAGATGAAGGTTGACATTGCTGAAAACAACTCGCACCACAATATTTTCCATTGTAATCTTTTCACACGATATTCTAAATAAGTAAATCGGATACAAGTACGTACTTCCATTGATTATTATTAGTATGTACCTTTTTATTGATGGATTTGGATTCTTTGTCCTCAAATTATGAGGATTGCCCCAATCGGGAAGACAGGGATTGTATGTTTTAGTCGGAAAAGTGATTGTAGTTTTTAAGCTTGTGATGCCATTATAGCCATTAAATATTTCCTAGATTTCAAATTTACTGTAGCCTTAGTATGGAGAGTTGTTCCAGTTTCATGATGAAGATTAATTTTATTCCAGTTTTTGTAATAAGATATTAGATAAATTTAAAAAAAAAATTTTTCAATTTTTTTTATGGAAGAATAATTATTGTGGTAGTGGTAATGTTCTACCGTACGTACGCGTTTTGTGAAGAGACATCATTGCATATATAAATCAGATAATTTAGAGAGAATTTTATAAATTATATCTAAGGTCATAAAAAAAAATAAAAGGCTGTTATCTTTATAGGGATGAAGAGATGCATTGTTATTTTAACATATGATAAGATTTTTTTTTGTAAATTAAAAATGGTCAGACTGAAGGGCGAACCACCCCCCAATCCTAACAGTAAGAATTTAAAATGGGCCGGGATAGCCCGGTCGGTAGGGCGCTGGGCCCATGTCCGAGAGTTTGTGGGGTCGAACCTCGCCGGCCGAAGACTAAACCGTGTAGTAAAGTGACTGATGTAAGTTAAATCTGTCGAGTCGCAAAAGTCCTCCATAGCCAAAAACAAAGCCAACAATGCGTTAATAATATTAAATTCTAAATAATTTAGCTATAGCTTAATCACCAAAAAAGATCGTGAGAATTAATATAACTCTGTAGCTGAAACATTTTTGTGGTAAGAGAAATAAAGTAACTTGAAAAAAAGAGTTAAAAATAGATTTTGATGTTCCATTTAGTCTCGATAGTGAATTAAAGAGTTATACATTAAATTAAAAAGTTAGGATTGTTACATTGATTGTTAAGGAGGGAATAAAATATTTATATTTGCTTTCAATAAATTTTAAATAATTGGCTTAATTTAATTAAAATTGGATTAAGAGTGATTGAAAAAATTAAATTTATGAAAATGAAATCTTTGACATATGTTTGACACAAAGCCCCACAAAAATCATTTTATTATTCGTTTGTTTTGCCTTATCTCTTACATTATTTAAGAAAATTAAAAAATTTTGATCGCAATTGCAAAACTCATTTTTACAAAGAAAACATTTTTAATATTTTATTTTTAATATGTAATCAAGTAATAGTCGAAGTTTTTTACCATTGTAAGAATAGATAAATTTTCACACCAATTTAAACTATTTCATTTTAAATGATAAAATATCAAATTTGTACAGCATTAGTCAAATTGGTTCTTGACAGATAATAATTTAAGTATGCGAATTTGAACTTTAAATACTTTTAAATGACTCACTCAGCGATTTCGCCGAAATTGTGAGTTTTGTCATTTAAAATTGTCTAATTTAAAATGAAGCATAAAGTTATTTAACCTAAAGTTTCCGAACATTAATAAATGAAATAATGAAAAAATAATAAATCATTTCTTAAAATATGTCCGTCTTTAATAAAAGAGATTTAAAATTTCTGAGCAAAAAGTTTGCTAAATAGTTTCAAAGGCAAAAAACGCAAAACGTGAAATAAAATTTTAGAGCTGAAACTTTTTACTTACTCCAGACTAATCTGTTGGAACCATAATTTTCATGTTGTTAATTCTGAGGGTCAAAGGTCAAAAATTTTAGGGGCCAAAGGTCAAAAATTTTAAGGGCCAAAGGTCAAAATTTTAAGGGCCAAAGGTCACAAATTTTAAGGCTCAAAGGTCCAAATTTGTCGAAAAAAAGCACACTGTTCATTCACAAAAAGTACGAGTTTGTGTCTGAATTTTTTGTAATCACACGTTTAGTTAAAAATATAAAACTGAATAGAAAATTTAACCGTTTAAATGCTTTTTGTGCCATGCATAATTATCGTGATAACATTACTAAACTTTAACAAATTTACTAAATTTTAACGCATATTAAAAAAATCATACTTCATTGTTAATTTTCAAAAGTAATTACCAAAATGCTTTAGTGAAAATTATCAAGCTCCTACAGAGGCAAAAACACGGTAAGTTTCACAATATTCTGGTAGTTTTGATCATATTTTCTTTTCTTTCTAAGTGAAAAGTCTTTTTTTATAATTTGGAAAAAAAACAATATAGATTTAGTATTTCTAGTTAAAAAAAACTCACGTTTCTTAATAACTAAATTGATAATAATCTTCTTTGCGTTATTAAAATTGTACGGCATACCAAGTACCACACTATTATCAATGTACTACATATCAAGAAAATCAGTGTAGTACTATAGATACAGTATACCACACATTCAATACAATATATTTTCCATAATAAATTTTGGATTTTTAAAATCTCAAATCATGGAAACAAAACAAAAATTCTTTAATATCTCAAATAAGAATTTATTTTAGTTTTGTTTTTAAATTCACATAAATAGATATCAAATTTAAAATCAAACCTTCACACATTTATTAGTGACAAGTATAATATAAGCAATAACGATAAAGTTTATGTATAACAAGAAAAATAACCGAAATAATATTTTAGTTTATTGCTTTACAAATTGCTAATTCTTGATACTATTTTCCAATTAGTAATAATTGTTTCCTGAGAAATACAGAAGTTCTCTAAACTAATTTTGTTCACAAATAACGCATAACCACAATTTAAAAGTTCAAACCATTTTCAAAAGATAGCGAAGCATACATATCTACACACGAAACAAACATATTTTCCCATCTTGCCAAGTCTTCTAACATAGTTTGGGGTGCAATTTGTTCATGTCCATTTGATGTTCGATGCCTTTCCAAGCGTATAACAATTTCATGGTTCGCCATTTTGATATGATTTTCTCAAAGTTTAGCTTCACTTATTTCTGAAGAATAATAGATTATTTTTACTAATGATAGTAAGTTATTGAATAGTTGAAGCATTATTTGTTTCATTAAAATCATTTAAAGCATCATTTTTCTAAAGAAAATGAAAGTGAATCAAATGGAACGTATATTCTAATGTAATATAACGATAATCTGATGAAAATATAAAGAATTCTGTATTATTTTAAAAATATAAAGAATTCTGTATTCTAATAACAAAATAGAGAATTCTATATTCTAATGAAAATATAAAGAATTCTTTGCTCTAATGAATATATAAAGAATTCTATATTCAAACTAAAATGTAAGAAATTCTATATTCTAAGGGAAATATGAAGAATTCTATACTCTAAAGAAAATATGAAGAATTCTATACTCTAATGAAGAATTCTATATACTAATGAAAATGTAAAGAATTCTATATTCTAATGAAAATATAAAGAATTCGTTGCTCTAATGAATATATAAAGAATTCTATATTCTAATAAAAATATAAAGAATTCTACATTCTAATGGAAATATAAAGAATTCTATATTCCAATGAAAATATAAAGAATTCTATACTCTAATGAAAATATAAAGAATTCTATATTCTAATGAAAATATAAAGAATTATGTAGAAAAGAATTTTAATTTAATGTTTTTTTAAGAAAAAAAATATAAGTAATTTCTTTTGGAGTACGATGAGAGCTTCCACGTTTTGGGTACAAGCATAATGAAATTTAAAGAAAAGGGTAAATAAAACGTTACTTACAAATAGGCATATTAAGGTATATCTAGAGTCTAAATGAAAAATAAAGATATTATGCGGAAAGGAAACTGAATTCAATGTTCTTGTACAATCGCAAAATCTTGGTTGAAATTTGAAGCATAACATTGTACAGATTTGATGCAACTATAATTAAGTTGCGAAATGAAACATGTTTGCGTTGAAATTAAGTTACAGTATCGTGCAATTAAGTTTCAGATGATTTAATTTACACGATTTTATGGTTCAACTTAGATTTTTATAGAGGTTGTAGCAAATTTGTACGATATTGTGAATCAACCAGACTCGAATTTTCTATAAATGTAGATTAAGTTTTATTCGATGATTTTCATTTAAAAATGAAATGAACTCGAGTAGAGTCTACATAGTTTAATGGAAAATGTTGATTAATGTTTTACAAAAATTGAACTTATATTTTCATTTAAACTGTTTTTAATGCTGTATTACAGTTGATAGAATGTATGTATTAAAATTATGCATAAAAAATGCAAAAATAGTAATTTTTGAAGAAAAAAAATTAAAAAAAAGAAAAAAAACTACTGCTTACGCAGAGGAAGCACTCTATGAAATCCCACAAAATTACTCCTTCACATTATCTTATGGATAGTTCTTCTATATTTTCCAAATTTTTTAAGCTCAAATGTTTTAATCCCTATCGTCAATTTTTTTTCACTTTTAGAAATTAAAATTCCCACTTGCGATGATTTAGCATTCTTTGAGTTGTATTTTGTTACTTTTGAGAATGAATTCATTTTGAAATTGTCAGATTTTCGAAAAAAATAAATAAATAAAATAAACATGAAATCTCAAACGTTTGACCCTTTTACTTCCGTTAACTTGGGTCATATTAGTACAGCTTAGAAGTTCTTTAATATTTCGTGATCCGATTTTAAAACCATTTTAATTATATGACAGGATGATACAGGGGTTAGTGTGCTCGATATGTGACCAAATTTATCTGGTGAGCACTGCAAAATCGATCATTCATACTTTTATTTTATGCTATATTTCTTAATAAATTTTATTAATTTATACGTAGATAATGCTTATTAGACAACATTTGAATCTTCAAAAAACAGGGTATAATTTCTCCAATTTGATGAAATGTTTATTTAGAGAACTTCCCAGGGAGCACTTACGTTAAAAAAAATAAGAATGTTTTGTGAATTTTGAGTGTTTATTTTTAATTATGTGAATAAAAATGTTCAAACTCAACATTTATTATAAAACAACCAAAACGAAATCTTTTTAATTACTGTCTATGCTCTTAAATGAAACTCTATTAAATGTGATACATGAAGAAAACACGATAATTAATTTTAGTGCAAGCTTATTACAAGCGTTAAAGGAATAGTGTGCTCTCATTGATTCATAACAAATGTTATAATTAAACGCAATTTTTCACCTTGATCGAATTATTTGAATCGTAGGCCGCACTAAACAGATAGCGTTTAGATACTGTAAACATATTTAATGATGACTATTTAAAAGGTAAAACGTTATGCGAGCTGAAATGGTCGAAGGCTATAGGGAAGTAAGCATCGTTATTTGGAGACCACCAGCAGTTAAAAGAACTTCAAAGATTTGAGCTACCGTTTATTAGAAGTTTAAGTCATTTTTTTTTCTTACTTCAATTACCCAACATTTTTTGAATCATTTATCTGGTCGATAACCTTAAGGATTATAAGACAGACTTTGTTTGCACTTTTGGTCTTTATAAGCTTTCATCATCACCTCAGGGGAAAGGTATTAGTTTGTAATATCTTTCTTTCTACCTCATCTAATCTCGTTATCTCAGTTTATCGTTCGAATTTAACTTATCTTATCAATCGACATCCTGCTTAACAGTTTGAGTTTTAGATGTATAATACAGATATTTTGTATTGCAAATAAATCATGAGTTAAAATTTCATAGAAGCATTATTTACTAAAATATTTCATTTGAACAGTTAAATTTTTATTTTTAGGAAGTATTAAGTATAAAGTAAAGCATTTAAATTATGCTAAATATTTATATTTTTTTGCGCAAAATATGGAAAAAGAATGAAACTGCTAAAAAATCTTATCTGTTTCAATCAAGTTATTAAAAATAGCAGATTAAATCGTTAGAAAATAAATCATTTCTTAAAAAAAATAATGAAAAAAATTTCCAAAGAAGTACTATTTGCCAAATATTTCATTCCAATAATTGCTTTTTTGTTCTTGGAAAGTATTAAGTATAAAATAAAACAAACATTTCGAACAGTAAAGAGTATAAATTGAAACAAACAGTTTTAAGTATGTAATAAAACATGGTTTTACTACAAGTTTTTTATAAATTCCAATTACTTTTGACCCTAATTAAAATAAGTCATTTTAATAAAGTAAACAAACCCTGAAAAGAATGTCAAATAGGCATATTTGAAAATCAATGTTATCAATGTTTTGAATTTTAAAAATTTAAAGTGTATTTAAGCGTAAATTTTCCTAATTCTCTTCATCGTGAAGAAATAAATGGGATTTAATGAATAAAGATTAAATTAAAACATTCACATTTTATTAAACATTCATTTATCATTAAACTACTAACAAATCTTACCTGTTTTAATCAAGTAATTGTGAAAATGATGAATATATATATATATATATAATGCACTCCCGTTAATCGACATCCTGCTTAACAGCTTAGATATTTAATATGGATATTTTGTAATGCAAATAATTCTTGTGATAAAAGTTTTTTTCTAAGAATAATAATTTACTAAAATATTTCATTCGAATAATTACATTTTTATTTTTGGAAAGTATAAAAGATAAAATAAAACAACTAAATTATACTAAACATTTATTTGTTTTATATTTTTAAAATATAAGAAAGACATAAAACTGCCATCAAACCATACAATGTCCTTAATCAAGGTATTGGAAATAGTGTGTTATTATTTTGACTTTTGTATAGTTCAATATAAATGCAAGTAAAAAATTTGTTTCTAAGTTTTTAAGAACAAAATAATCTCAAATGATATTTTAAATGATAATATAATTTTTTCTACTTCATCTGATTTCATTATCTCAGTTTATAATTTGAATCTAACTCATCTCATCAATCGCCATCCTGCTTAACAGTTTAAAGTTTAGATATTTTATATGGATATTTTGGATTGCAAATAAATCTTGTGTTAAAAAATGTCGAGAAAAAATTTCAAAGAGTAATTATTTGTGAAATATTACATTTGAATAATTTCATTTCTATTTTTGGAAAGTTTTAAGTATACAAAACATTTAAATTATACGTAACATTTATTTATTTTTGCTTTGAAAAATATGAAAAACTTATTAAACTGCTAACAAGTATTACCTGTTTTAACACGATTTTAAAAATCGTGCATCATTCTATTTCAGTAAAAAATAGAGGTGATTCATTTCCAATTTTGTAAGAACAAAATTATTTTAAATGGTATATTAAAATACAAATTTCGGTGTTGGAGAAAAAAACTAGTATTTGTTTTAAATCTTCAAATCAACCATAGAATTTAAAACATATATATTTAATAACCTGTTTAAAAAAATTATATTATTTTATCTAAAAAAAGTGTGTAAGAAAAAGATTTAAATACTGATAAATTTTTCTTGTTTTGATTCCGAAACTTAAAAAGTGCTGACAGCTAAACTTTCAATAAATATTATTTGAGTAAAAGTTATTTATAATAAAATTAAATTATTTGACTCTTAAAAAGAGAAAAAACACTTCGATATTGCAAAAAAATTTAGCGATTACTTAAAGTTTATTCAACCTGAAATCTCATGCTTCCTAAGTTCAAAATCTATTAAGACTGATTTT
The DNA here is from genome assembly GCF_043381705.1 of Parasteatoda tepidariorum. Classification (NCBI taxonomy): domain Eukaryota; kingdom Metazoa; phylum Arthropoda; class Arachnida; order Araneae; family Theridiidae; genus Parasteatoda; species Parasteatoda tepidariorum. Next base: position 79,109,637 of record NC_092208.1, read on the forward strand.
AACGAAACTCTTTAAACCTGTAAAATTCCAAAAGAGTATTTAAAAAAAACTATAGACTTGCGTTGTTTTGAATATTTATTGCCTCATCAAGTAGTCATTTAGATGGGTTAGTGCATTTTATCGCTATTTTATGTTAGGTCAAATAAATACTGTATTATTGTTATGCCATTCGAGATCATAATAAAGTGATCATTTTTTTTAATGATCAAAAGACTGGGCATTCATTTAAATTATTTTATCTTTTAAATAAAATTTTGAGATGAAAATATGTAAAAACAAATTTAAAATATTTGCGACATTCTTTTTTAAATATAAATAAAACATTTAATTTTAAAACAATTTTAATATATTTTTAAAAAGATATGTATAAAGAAATTTTAATTACTGACTTCAAATACGTATAAAATACTTTCAAAAGAAAGAGCTTTTAAAATTTAATAAAGACTTTTTAGTTCTTCGAATAAAGACTTTTTAATTTTGACTTCTAAATAGAAATTTCTATTTGAAATCTATAGTTGAAATTATATAAGTAAAAATGAATACATTTGCGACCAACTTCTTAGAGACATTAGTAATTAAACATTAATTAAAATAATGGATATCAAATATGTTCACTTTATGTAGTTAACTATTTGTTTCATATTCTGTTTAAGCAGACATTATAAAGATGTTCAAAAATACATTATAAATATCTTTATTGTTGTCTTTATCGTTCGATCCTTTAAGTTGAGATATAGATTTGAAGTTACGTAAGAATAGACTAATAAATTTACTACTGCTTTTATTAAACCTAAACTAAAATTTTAATCTTAGTTCAAATAATCTGTTCCAAGTATGTTCTCGTAATGTTGCAAACTATTTATTTTATTATCAGTTCGATTTTTTTTATAATGATATTTTACAATTAAAATACGATAGCAACGAATGTATGTAAAAAAAACGTTTTAACCCGCACCTTGTATTCATTTCATTATTAATTACTTAAACCACATTTAAAAATGTCTGAAGAATTTTAGGTAATCTCTTAAATTTTTATTTTCATCAGCTAGATTTTAAAAAAATTAAAAAAGTAACATTTGAAAAATCATTATTTTGCTTTGCGATAAGTTTAATTAAACACGGGGAAGTTAGAAGAAGAAACATTTTTAACTTTCACTCATGACCTTCATATATGTAATTATTTCAGTTGAGTATTGAACATAAAGAATTTATTGTTGAACGTTATCAGTTGATGTTGTTGTTTATTGTTATCAGTTGAACATAAAAAATTTATTTTCATTTTATTATCATTTTTTTTTGTTGAATAAAATAAATTTTCAGTTCACTCTATAAAGATTCAATGGCACAGCAAAAATTATACCCTTTTTAAGTTATAGAGAAAAGAAATTTTTCAATATATTTAATTTCATCTAACCAACAGGTAGCTTTCGTGTATTAATGTGTTTTGTCGAAAATTTTTTAATAAAAAACATTTTACGGAAAAAAATACGTGAATTAAAAGAATTATTCAATTTTGCCAAATATGATATTAAATTTTTTTTTTTATTCTTGTAATTCTTTTGCGTGTGGTTATTTTTAATAATAAGCCCTAAAGCAGAGCCAATTGAAATTAATCAACTCTTTTTTCACTTTTTATTCCCGTCACAATATATTATTGTATTGTTTTTATCATTTATATTTGCACATCATTTGAAATAAATTGTCATTATATTAATGCACTCCCTTTTTTGAATTTGGTAGCATTATTACTTTCTCTAAAAAAGCAACAAAATATTTACTCAGAAATAGAGGCTAATAAAAGATATTAATTACAATAATTTTTATATTTGGAGAATATATTATTTATAAGGTGTAAAATTCAGTTATAGAAATTTTTTTATTTCATTATGTATTTTTTGTATTCAGATAAATTGGAGAATATATTAATAATTCTACATAATCTACAGCTTTGTAAAATGATTATTTTTTTTATAAATTAACGAATGGTAGAAAGTATATAATAAATAAATAATTGAAAGGAAAATTGTAATTAAAAAGAAATAGCTAATAAAAAGAAAAGATTTTAGCTAAATTTTATACCATGCACAAATTTATAATAATTACAATTATAGTTATTATAAAATTTGTGCATGGAACACAATTAATATAATTATAATTGCAATTTATACAAATTACAATTATAATGTATAATATTTTCCTAAATATATTACATATTTTATGTATTAGGCAACCAATTTTTATAAAGTATTAAGTGAAAGAACATTTTCAAGTGTTTTAGTAATCTATGAAATAGCTCATTACTTTAAAAATTGGTTGAAAATAAGCAATTAGAAACTATAAAGCTTGAAATATATATTATGGCTAAACTAATGTAAATATATTCAAAAGTGTTGAATGCCTACTCTGTTAGAATGTTTGTTCGTGTCGATGGAATTTATCGTTAATCAAAGTTTCAACCCAATTACGACTAGCTAGAGTTCTATGTCTCATCTTAGTCCTAATTTTATGAGAATACGAGTTCCAATCATTCCGTAACCGTAGCATAATAATATTATAGCCAATTTAAATGCAAATATATGTTCGAAACTGAATTGGAACCTTGTTTTGAATCACAAAGCAAGTTTCAATCGTTTCTTGATAGTTGCATGTGAAATTTGTGTCTTCATTTCATCGTCATTCATTGTTAATCGAAATATCTTCAGTTTCCTGAGTAGCTGGAGAACTGAAATGCTAACCGAAGCTCGGGGCTTGCTGCCAAAATCACAGCACAATTAGTTCCTAGATGATATTCGTAAAATTTACTGTCAAACAAAGCGTCGACCACTATATGACATAAACAATCAACAGACATAACACCTAAAAAAAAACAATTTAAAGTAAAAATTGGAGAGAAAAAATATGGACCTTAAACTAAAAATAAGGAAGCATGAATTTTGAAAGACGTTAAGAAATTTTGATTATCATGAAAGATTATTACGACAGTATTGTGCCCAACATTTTCGTTTTAGTTCAGAATTTTTTTTCCTTTCAATTTATTTGTAAAACGTAGTTTTTAAATTTTTTACTTTTAATTTTAATTTTTCTGTCAACATTTGGAGATTTTAAGTGCTTTAAGAACTTACTAATCTGACATTATTTACGCCAAATGCTTAACCCGCCAATGACGATGACTAGTTTGTGTATTCTTGCGGAAGCATTGCGGCTAAAGATATATTAAATTCAATAAATCACGGCTTCGCTTATTGGTAGATAGGTAGCCATCATTTGAATAATCACTATACTCAAACTTGTATTTTCACGCTCTTTTGACCACCTATTCGTCTTCACTTAATCTCATCACATTCTCACAAATTCTCGCATGTGACGAGATCACACGAGCGTTTAAAACAAGCCACTGTAGTATCTCAATTCGAAAACTAAAATAGAGTGGAAGTGAAAGTTTCTAACTTCTTACACTCAATTTTCTGCTTTCGGTTGTGCATTTAGAGATTGCAGTCACGTGAGTCTTTATGTAAGTTTGACGCGTTACGCTTCAGTTCACAAATTTGATTCATTGCTTCTACACGCACCATGAGTATATATGGATGACAGAGAGTAAGAAATTCGTTCTGAAGATATGTTTTTGAAACTTTTTGTACGCAGTCAAGCAGGATTTAAATCTTAAGAAAGTAGAAATTTATTTTAATAATGATTGAGATAAAATCGTTTGGGAGAAGGAAAATGACAAGTTGGAACATAAATGATCCTAGGGATTTCGATTTCAAAAATGTTATGTATTCTAATAAAGTAAAAATCATTAAATCAGTAGCCATATAGTATTTTTAGTGAAAGTTACTCCATTAAAATAGAAATTGCTAAAAGTAAAATCACGTTTTGAGTCTCAAAAGGTAGAAATTTATTTTAATTATGATTGATATAAAATCGTTTGGGTGAAGGAAAATGACATGCTGGAACATAAATGAACCTAGGAATTTCCATTTCAAAAATATTATGAATTCTAATAAGGAAGCTGGAATGCTAGGGAACATGTAAAGCTGTTTTTTTTTAAGAATTCGTTTTGTAAAACTACTTTTTTTCACGAAATAAATATTCTGTTTCTTAGAAAATTACATTTCGGCATTATTCTGTAAAACATTGAAAATCCAATAATTTCAAATGTTAAATTTTTTTCCAATGTCCACCTGGGGAATGACCTACGTCAAATAGGAATCTGAAGGACAGATTTGTTGGCCACTTTTCCAGGGGCACCATATTAGGCGGGCCAACGTTGCTCCCATAGTAAGGGCAGATAGTACAGAGAAGGAAAGAACATGCATGCCTAGCCCGGGATTTGAACACAGAACCTTTCTGATGCAAGGCCAGATACCTGACCCCTTCACAGGCCGGTAGGTCCAAACTTCAAATTGTTAAGAGAGTGATATTTTAAATTATTGGGTTGTTCGGAAAGCAAATTCGTTTTTTCCCAACAGAGGACTGGATTGTATTTTTTTTTCCACAGCTAATTTCACTCTTAAGTCGTATAATCGTTATGAATTTTAAAAGTTTATATTGGAAGGCTTACTTTTGAAAAAGTTCGATTGATCATGCGCTGTAGTTTTTGGTTGATACCCTATCAAATATAGGAAGCGAAATGCAGAATTTTTGGCATGTTTTATTTGTTTGCTATAGAAAAGGTGAAAATGCTGTTCAATCAGGAAAAAAAATATTTGATGCGTAAGGAGAAAATGCATTGACAGTACGCAAGTGCTAAAACTGGTGTGTGATTTGACCATTTGTGATCATTTGAAAAGCCAGTAAGTTTATTCTCAAAGCTCGACATATGGTTTCCTCATGTTTTTATTGAAGGATATTTGTGCGGTTCTTACAGCACAACTATCTGAATTTTGTATATCTGAATATCATTAGATATCTGAAATTTGTTCTCAAACGTTTATCCGTTTTTTCAAGTGCATGCGCATCCTCACCGGGGACGAGAAATGGGTTGTCGACAACAGTGCTCCTCAAGCTTTTTATCACCGCGGACTGATGGTCAATGTTTGATAATTCTTCCACGACCCTCCACGGGAGGACATTAATTGCTAAGATATTTGATTGTTTTGATTTAATAATTTTAATTTAAGTGTAATTAAACATGCCTTTCCAATAAAATACAGTTGCACCAAAACTGAATATGAAGTGTTTTAACAATTTAAATTACTAGAACGCTAAATCAAGAAGAGCCCTGAGCTTATTTCTTTGCAATGAAACGTTTCCATCTGGAAGTAATAGGAGGTAGTGACACACAAAGTGTGCTACTTATGTCCAATTTTTTCTGTTGTTTTGCCTCAGTTGCTGTTACTGCAGAAAACTCCACTTCAAAAAGATAGGTTGTCGGAAATTGCAATCGGGACTCAAGTGCTGTGGCGGCAAGCTCAGGATATTCCGCACTTTATCACACTCAAGGTTTTCCCTGCTTTAATTTAGAACACCAGAAGAGTTGTTGTCTCGAACGTTATTTTAAGGCTAGTGTAATTTGAAATCTCCATCAGTTGACCTTCCGGCACTGACATGCTAGATTCTCCTGATTTGTTGAAAAATGGGTCGGGGAATCTTTCCTTACCAGTTCACGGGTCTTTTGTGGTTGGAAAGTAGCACTCGAACTCTTTTAAATGAAAGATCGTGCATAAACTAGGAGAATGAATGTTCAAGCTCAGTCTCACCTAAAAACACCGTTAATGCCTGAAATATTTTCCAAATTGCCTCAGTTCACGCAATCTCCCCACAACTCCAGTTTTTCTTTGCAGCTACTTTGCCTGCCAATTTGAAAAAAAGTGTCATTTTTAGTAGCGGAAGGCACAGATTGAGTTCAGTGAGCAGTCTGAATATGTCACACAGGTCTACCAGTTTTGCTAACCATACTTGTCACTGAAGTGCGCTGCTGGAGGCTTCTTCTTTTCTGTGAGAAATCTCTGCCACGGAACTCGTAATTAAAATACTCTGATTAAATACTCCGGATTGGCTATCAAATATTCCGTATTAGAGAATTTCTCTTGATAATCATATTATTACTGAGTAGAAAAGAAGGCATCTGTATTATGAGTCCATCTCCTCATGAAGATACTCAAACAGGCACGAGTTAAGGGGAGTAGTTTGATGCGGTTAATAATTATTTAACGACATCAATCAATGCGCTGTTAAATTCGGGTGACATTTTACAGCTTTTAAGCACTTCCCTGTGAATAAGACAATGCGTAGATTCGTGCACAGCCTCCTACATCCGAGTAGCTAAACCAGACCGTCATCCGGTCAACGCAGCAACTCCGTCTGTGCATCTGGGGACACAAAAAGACTAATTTAACTATCTTGATATATTACCATCTTGTGACGTGAACAGTTCTGCTTGCTGTGGTGTTGTCAGGTAAAGATAATACACACAACAAATACTCATGCACATCCTAGTGATATAGATATCACACATAAACAGGTAGTATTGCTTTGTTCGATATCTGCAGATTCGTCAACCTGGAGTGCGCACCATGATGATATATTAATCCTCTCCAACAATTATTTCTCAATGCCTCATACTATTTTTTTAGTGAATTTGATCACAGTGCTAGCCGATAAAGGAACATAGGCTGTATTTTCCACAGCAGCTTCTCCTCACGGCAAATGCCTTTAGTGGGGGGCAAGATCAATTCCTCACCGACTGTAAAGGGCTTTTCAGTCTCAGCAATCTACCATCTCAGTAAATATCTCGTTCATGGAAAGTCGAACAAATACCGAGAGAAATACACCACAGCAAATAGAATGGAAATAATTTAATTTTCATTGGGCGTCCCTTTGCCATTTGATTCACGGAGCGGTTCAAAGCTTGTGGACCTCTAGTCTACAATATTTTTTTGAGCTTCTACAAAAATTTCCAGGCGGTAATACCTTTACTTTAAATGTAGAGACCTGGATCAGTCAGTAAAGAACAAAAGTTTTATGAGCTAGAAATCATGATACTGCCAGAAATATGGCAAAAGGTATTGGATCAGAATGGACAATATATAATCAATCAGTTTCTATATAATATACAATCCTTTGATCATAAATAATAATTATGATCATATATAATATATAATCATAATATATATAATCAATCAATATCTATCAATTTCGTAGGGAAAAATTATATTATTTTTCGTATAAACCAATATTAAAGATTAAAATAACTGATATTTCTTATTCGTCATCGCAAATTGAAAATTCAAAAGTAAAAAATGGAAAAATTTGGAGGAAAAAAATACACTAAAACGATATTGTCAGTATCATTAAATAAATAGAAAGAATGCTAAAGTTTAAATCTTATTAAAATAAGTCAATACATGTTTCGAAAACAAATTAGGATCCAGCAACTTTTATATAGTTTGAAAGATTTAATCGTAACATACTTCTCCTTGTATACGAAGTTGTTTATATTATAATAACATTAATGACCTTACAATACAATACTAACTATCTTAAGAAGGTTATATTATTCTAGGGATGTTAATACTAGATAAATTTTTCTATCTGTAATTATTCTATAAGAGAAAATAAATGTTCAATGATAGTCTAAATGTTATAACGCAAAGTTTTTATATAACTCACTAAATACTCAGATTCGATAATCGCAATTTTCTTTTGTTTTTTGCTTCTCTTATTATAGCAATTTAGTGTTGCTTTTTAAAAATTTTTATAACACAACATAGAAAAAATAGAAAAAAGTTTATAACATATTTTAGTACGGGCTAACCTACTAAAAGTTAACCTAGTTTAACACATTAAAAGTTAACCTATCTTAATACGGGCTGGGATTCAACACTTGATTTCTTTGCAAAAAAGTTTAAGATGTTTATCGCTCGAAGAGAGCATTTTATGGAAGTTGAGAGATGGAACCAGAAAAAAAATATAAATCATATTCTCTAGTATTATATTTTCGAGTTTTTATAAAGAACGTCCTATTTTTCGAGTTTTTATAAAGAACGTCCTATTTTTCGAGTTTTTATAAAGAACAAAATAGTTGTCATGCTTAAGCTTTCAAAAAATTTAAATCTTGATATTATGATGTTTTAAATCTTGAGATATACTTGAAAGATATGAGCGTCAATAACGATATACTAGAAAGATATACTTATTATAAAAAGATATACTTGTCAGTTCATCTGCTTCATTAATAAAAAGAAAACATTGACAAGTTTAGAGAATTCGACTTTTTCCACAATTCAATTAGAATTAAATTCTCACGAATTCTTCCTCAGACAGCATAACAGTAATTCAAAAGAACAGTTAATCATTTGACTCGTGATCTTAGAAATGACTGAATCAGGCTTAAGTCGGAGGAAAAGGTTTGAGCATAACAGGCTTGTTTGATAACAAAAAAAGCATCTTGCTAATTGGTAAGGGTTTCGCCATCTTATTTGGATTTACTAACGATGAATATGTTAATGTAATTTTATTCTCATTATTTCTTTTTTAAGCAGAAGAGCAATTAAACTAGTATATCTTTTTGTTATTAATCATTATATAAATCTTTCTGATATTAAGAAAAATCATTACTTAATTCTAAAATCCATAGACATACAACACGCAAAACAAAACAACAAAAAAATGACCAGCTGAATTATCTTTTGATTTAAGGATCGGATCTTCACCTTTTAAAACTCAATCGAAATGGTACGAGCGGGTGACCTCAAATATGCTAATTATTTAGTGCAGACAATATTTTAAATTTCGAAATCTTCTCTGATCAAACATAATTTTCTTTCGGTGAATTTGGATTTCTGACCCCCAAAACATCAAGGGTCAGCCGCAACTCAGGAAATATGGTTTCGATAGCTTTGTTAGGAGAACTGTTCAAAGTTTGGACTACTTAATAGTAATTTTATACCTCGAGAATTTTTTAAGCGAATTGAAAAATTTTTGCACACAATTATATAATTTATTTATCTAACGATAGTTCCAGGCAGAAATTATTTTTTTATAATTATTTATAATTTTTTATTAAATATTACAGTATCCCCTGATTACCTACCCCCTATATTTTGGAGGTCAGAAACCAGAATCCATCGAAAAAAAGGTATGTTTATTCAGATGCACTACTTTTTGTGCCTGATTTTGTAACTTAAAATATCGTCTGCACTTATTAATTAGTATATTTGTGGTAACACTCCCAGAATCCATTCCATCCATCATAGAACGTAAAAATTCGACCATTAGATCAAAAGTTGTTTAGGGTGAACCGTTATTTTATTATATCTTTGCTTATTTATTCGTACACTTCATCTCTCACCGTCGAGCCCCAGAAGAACACACACATTCTAAGAACCCCCTCTTTTGTGGAATATTATAGTCAAAATCTATCAGAAAGAGAAACTGATTTGTGAATAGATTGTAAACGAGTAATCTTCGCATTCCACTTCCTTCTTATGGTCTTCATTTTGGATTTAAGGCATTTTTTTATTGAAATAAAACCTACCCACAGCATAAACTTCAGTTCACAATGAAGTTAAGTTTTTACTGTCCCATGGTCAGTTGAGAAGTTCTAATCTCTTTCCAAATCCTCTCTAAATAAGACTTGAAGAAGTTGAGAGAAGATATTCCAGGGGGAAAGTGCAGAAACGATCAAGGAAGCAGAAAGGGGTGCTCATACGAGCGCTGACCCTTGAAGGTCGGTGAACTTGAGAAGTCGACTCGTTCGAGAGAGCTTTTTGCCGGGGTGTGGAGCGAAGTTACCAGATCAGTCGGAAATAAGAGCTGATCACTCTTCTGATTTATAACGGTTGTATAAGACGGGAGGATATTGAAAAATAGGAGGAAAAGGAGGGTGGCGTGACATTGAAAATGGACAAGAGATTACGACATCTTCCCTCCCCCCTCCTGTGATCCTCTTTTTGAGTGATGCCGTTCATTTCGATATCACTAAATTGCCCTTGTTCACTTTTTGTCCTTCCTGCTGTTCCTATGATTTTGGGATTATAAAAACACAGTCTTAATGCGGAACTAAGAGGTTGACCGGGAAAATGCTTCGGCTAGTAGGAAAAAAAAAAGGGTGACCTTAAATTGAGGAAGAATGTACTATTTTCCATAAACTATCTCGTTTTATGTGAAAAAAATTATATTCATAAAATCTTATTTATTTTATAAATGTTTAGGAAAAGAGATCGAACTGAAAAATTAATGTTTTAGGTAATCTTTAAAGTAAAAGGTCGCATTTGTTTTATTTTCAATCATATTCGGACAATTTTTTTTCTGTAAATATTTATTTGCGTGAACGCAGGGATAGTGATATATATAAATTAGCTACTATGCTGAAGTATTAATTAATGTTTAATATCAATTCATATGTCTATTCCCTTTTCCGACTCTGAAATAGACGTACAATGCGCAAAAAAAAAAAAAAAAAAAAAAAAAAAANAAAAAAAAAAAAAAAAAACTACACGGACCACTTGAAATAACTTTTGATCTAATGATCGAACTTCACGTTTTAGGAATCAATCTTAATAGTTTGAAGGGCTGACCTCAAGTATTTTAATTAATTAGTGCAAATGATATTTTAAGCTTCCAAATAGGTTACGAAATTACTTTTGCTGAATAAACATATCTTTTTTTTAGATGGATTCGAATTTCTGTCCCCCAAATTAAGGGGGGGTAGCTGTAATATGATCCCAAATGTTTGGTCATGACAGTGGTTTGAACCTCTTAATGTTAATTTTACTTTTTGCGTATTTCAAAATATCTAGTGACTATTTTAAGTGAATTAAAAAAAAATTTTCCACATTATTTTAAAATTCGTTTATCCAAGATAATTCTATGCAAAATTTTTAACTTTTAGTAAATACTTATTATTTATTAATCGATTTAATATTTTTTTTATTTACTGCAAAATATTTGAAAATATTTTGCAGTGTAAAGTATACATATTTTTTAATCACTTCTAAGAATGTAATGATAAATATCAAAATACAAAGTTTGAGCGAAATCTGCTAAATAGTTCCGGAGAAATCGAATTTTAAAAATATGACTTTTTCAAAATTTGATTTTGAAGGTTGAACCGATTTAAAAATATGACATCGAATGAATATGAAATCGAATTTTAAAAATATGAATTTTTCAAAATTCGATTTTGAAGGTTGCACCGATTTTAAACAAATTGACTTGGTTCGCAGTTTGGTTTTGCAGTGTAGATAAACTGATAAGGCTTTTGACTATTTCAAACTCTTTTTAACTAATAATAAAAAAAAAACAATTGTACTTCACAATGAGAAATAAATAGAAAATATCTTCTTCTATTTTCTAAGAGAAGTACATTACTATAAATTTTTAAAATTCCAAGCTATTTTTTTTTACAAAATAATTCTTAGTCCCAAGATATTTCTTTTTTTTTTTTTTTTAGTTTTATTCTTTATAATCATGATAAAGTTCGTATTATCAGCAGTTCATATGTTGAAAAATAATTTGAAACCTATTTTTAACACTCAAATTTTTAAAAAAAAAAACCGTTCCAACGTTCTCAATGACACTTGAATAAATGAAAATAACTTTTTCGACTTTTAGTCGACTCTTAGTTAGCTGGTGTTCTTTCAAGACACCATTTAAAAACCAAATTTCAATGCACGCAGACAAATAAAATTCATTTATCTTTCAGTTGATTTGTATAAAAAAAAATTAACAGCATTCATAAAATAATGAAGTCTCGATTGCATGCATGATTCCATTTATAGCATTTACTAATAATAAAACCAGGGCGGAGAGGATAGAGCGGCCTTTCAATGAGGCGACCCAGGTTCGAATCCCAGTGGCGACTGGTTGATACGAATTCTGCTCCGGTTTCAATCTGAACACTGAGCTACAGTAAAATATCCTCAGTGGTAAACGAATCATGAATTAAAATCGTCTTGCTATCCGGCTAACCGAGAGAAGTTTTCGTGGTTTTCTTCTAGACGTTACGCAAACGGGGGTTAGTTTCATCAAAAATACCTCCAAGAAGGCTCGTTTGTCTCAAAGCTTGATCCAGGAGTTACCTTGTCTTCTGGATTAGGTTCAAAATTACAATTGGCTACAGAGTTAAACATTTATAGTTGTAAACTTAGAATTGGTTCGGCTGTTCCACATTGGTTATAAAATAAAATAAAGTGATAAATTCATACTGTTATTATAGTAAATAAATATAAATGTCAATAAGAGAAATTTTCTGTATTCTGTGCAGAGAAACTTATCAAGTTCAAAGTTACCAAATTATAAGAGTATGGATATTTTAAAAATCTACATTTATTACTTATTTATTTTTTAATTTGAAGCTACTACAAGTATTGAAATAACATAGTTTTGTAAGTCTGGTCCTTTAAAAACGAGTCAAAAAATGATGCGCAGATTTCAATTTTATCATTCTCTAATCACATGAAGATGACAAATATGAAAAAAGCTTACTTTATTACACATTTTTATTACTTTATTTATGAATTAAATTACTAAATGCTTATGTTATAGGCTAATTCACCATTCTGTTTTTTTGTAAGCTTCTAACGTGACTTTGCAGTGCTCCTACAATCCTCATTGGAATAAGCCTAACAAATATTCGCAAAGAGCTGGACTTTCAAATTGGTTTTCAACTTACCTAACAGTACTTTGCAGATTAATCTATCGAGTAAAATATTAAATAAGATTACCCATTATTTTACATAAAGGAAAATTTAGATGTTTTTAAGTGTAATAAATCAGGTTACTTGGGGTATAAATGATCTGTTTTTAATGAGCCTGAAAGTATTTGCGTGATCTCTGTAAGCAACCTGAAATAAAGTAATCAGTTAATGAATGATCTTATTTGTATAAAAGTAATTAGGCTCAACACAAAAATATGATTTAGGCTGTTTAGAAAATACTGAAGAATTTTATTTAGTCTAGTGCATTGCAAATTAGCTGTCATGGTTAACAAAGAAATGGATTTTCTTATTAGCCAGCAGCTTAATTATCAGCAGAAGTATTTTTATGAAACTGTCAATTCAATGATAAAATAATATTAAATAAAACTTTTTTCAGCTATCAAATATATTTGAATGCCCTACAAGTTACTGACGTTGTAGTAGAAGATGGTTGCATTAGTTGCGCATATGCACAATGTATTAAACAGACCCAAGTCGGTAGGTATTCCTTATTTATTCCTTATTTCCTTTCTAAAAACAGAAAATAAAATTTTCTTAAGTTATTTGAAAATTTTTATTATAAATTAAGAAAGCAAAATTCTCAAAAGATAGTTTTTTATTTTCACACTTGAAATCTTATTACTAAATTTTACTCGAAAAAGTATAAATTTTACTTCTTAGATTTCCTGCATTTTTTAAAAATATTTTTATTTTATAACCGTCGTTGAACTGCCAACCCAATTTTGAGTTTACGACTACCAATGTTCAACTCCGCAGCCTTGTAATTTTGAACCCAATCCAAAAGACAAGGGAACTCCAGAATAAATTATTGGAAGAAATTCGCCTTCGTGGTTGACTGTTCGATGGAACTAACTCCATTTGCGTTACATGCAGAGGAAAACCACGAAAACCTCCTATGATTAGCCTGCTGGGCAAGGGGACTCAAACACATGATCCGTCAACCGCTGAGGATATTTTGTGTCAGCACTGCGATAGAGCCAGGTGCGGAATTAGTACCATCATGCCATCGCTGGGATTCGAACTCTGGTCAGCTCGATGGGGGTTGAGTGCTCTATCCCCTGAGCCATCCGGATGGAATTAGGAAATTTTAAATAGAAAGGAGTCTTTAATCGAAAATTTAAAGAGCGTGACCTTTTATGTACAGTAAAATTATAACGTTTTAAAGCATTAAAAGAAATTAATAACAAAGCTGCTTTCAACCATTTTCAACAGTATGAAAATATTGATTCTGAAATGTATTAAAGTTTACATTTCAGAATCCATAATGATTGCTTAAAATAAGATCGCTAAAGATAATGTTACTTAAACATTCCAATTCAGTTTTATATTTATGAAATACTGTGTATCTAACTTAAAAAACAAAGCGATCTTATTTCAATAAACGACTAAAATATTTTGTTGCAATTTTAAAAGTCATGCAATTTGTATCCGTTAAAAATAATTTTAGACACATCATCCTTTAAAAACAATAAAACATCATTATAAAATATTCTATTTCACTTTGTTGCCATTACGTTACTTAAAAGAGAAAAGAAAATAATTTGAATAGAAAAAAAAAAGTACTCTGAAGTATTGGATTCACAAAAATTCGTTTTCGTAAACAAATAAAAAGGTAACATTTTGAACATGTCTAATTTGCTGTCAGGTGTAACCTTTTTTCTTCTTGCCTTGATAAACATTAAAATCTCACTCAACTGCAGACGATGCGGAGATGCGTTAGTAAAATGAAAAAATTCTCTAAAATAAACAGTCATGGAACAGTTTTTCCGCCACATTGATTTTGATTACACGACCTGTTTGATCAAAACTTTACTCATTGTTTTAATAACTAAAAATAACATTCTTAAAATATGCACATTACAAAGAATATTCATCTCTCTGAAGAATTTTCCTTAAATCTGTCTTTAAATTATATTATTAAAAATGCATGTAACGTTTGTCCAAAAAAAGAAGGCTTAAAAATTATCAAAGTAAAGAAAGAGTTACTTTTGTGCTAAATATGAACAATGCTAAAAATCGTGAGAAAGAGTAAAAATAATACGATAAGCAGATAAATTATTATAGTTTTGTTTCTCTAATTAAGAAAATTCGTCAATGTTGAAACATGAATTGTATCACAGATATTCAAAAGAAAATCACAAATAAATTACAACTGAAAAAAGTGATATGAAAAATAGAGTAAATACTTAACTTTCCAACTAGCTAAAGTACTCAAAATTTGATTAGCCATTTATGCTTGATAAGAACACAAGTTTCAATCGTTATCTGGTCGCTACTTGCTCGAACTAGACAGAGTGCTAAAAATTACCCTCGATTACTGTGTTGGAAGACGTTGTAATTTTTGTTTGTTGACCAGTGAGAGTAAACCCATAATGAAACTGCTATAAATCTTTCTCGACCATGGGAAAAAGAAGCAGCGAAGAATTAGTTCAAAATTACATCACCAGGTGAGAAAATGCACGCATAAAGAACAAAAATACAAATTCGAAATGTTAAATTTTATTCAATTAAATCACACAAGGTCAAAGAGCATTCCAATGTCGTCAAAAGCGTGTTCAAAACGTTTTATATAAGATTTAACTCTTTGAAGGTCTATGGCTTTCGACGCTAACCACAAAAATAAACAAAATAATTTAAAAATTCATTTAAATAAATTGTTCTACTAGAACCAAACTAAAATAATTTTGGTGTTTCGTTTTTAAAAAATTTCCTGTCCCTCAAAAAGTTAATTGTAACAGAAAATGTGGTTGGTTGGTTCTAATGCCAAATTTAAGTTTGACCGAGCAAATTTAAGACAGAGTGTGCGTTTCTTGTTTTTCAGTGGCGCCATCTATGACCAAGAATTCGACTTCTGCCACACCATACGTCGCACCCGTTTATAAGGCGGACCCATTCATACATTCATTCATTCATCCACAGATCGTAATTTTGATCAGAGAGATCGATCTCCAATCCAGTACCCCCAGAGGTATTGATTTGTTATGGGAACATGGAGGACTTTTGTGACTCGACTGATTTAAAGTGCATCAGTCTTCGGCCGGCGGGGTTCGAACCCACGAACACTCGGACATGGGCTCAGCGCCCTACCGACCAACAGAAAATGTTCATTGATCGATTACTGCATCGTAACATATATGCATTTTTTTTTGATGCAGTTTTCTTTAAGAACTGCATCTGTCCATTTCCTTGCACTCCGGAATCTATAACTATATCATAACTCCGGAATCTCTTTGAAATTTGTAATTGTTTATCTTATTCAGTTCTTTCTTTGTCTAGGCTTGTTGAGAGAATAACTTTACGGCAGTGACTATTCTGGCATTTATAACTACTTAAAATTTTATTAACGTCCTTTTTATGATATGAGAAGTGCCATCTGCAGGGCTTAATGCGAACTATTAACCATCCATTCAGATAACCGGCAGGCCGTACACCATCGGCCGTATTCTAAAATATTTTGTAACCATGATTGGAAGTTCGAAATTAGATTTTGTATTCTTAACTCTTCAAATCTCGATCATACTATAAACCATAGTCGAGTTATCTCAGAAATTTCGAACCACCAATTTCAGTGGTTCAACACATCAAATCTTAGCTCTAACATAAGAATTGAGGCACGCAAATGCTTCAATATTCTTCAAAAGTTGCCAATAAAAGAAAAAGATGACTCATTTTTATAGAAAAAATTACATTTATAAATTTCATTTCCTTTTTAAGCATTTTCTCTTAAGTATTTACTGAATACTCTTTTTTTAAGTAATTCTATGGAAGTTCTAAAAATTATCAATCACTTCTTCATAAAATGACATCTTTATTTTATAGATTTTTTAAAATCTTATTGTGCTGTCAAATATACAAAAAAAAATCACAAAAACGCATATCAAAAATTTAACCTACAATCCAAGAAAGTGAAAGTAGAAGCCTTTTAAGTAGTTATGAAAGTAAAATCTTTTGTACAATAACTAGTCAATTCAAGCTAGAAGAAATATGGAAATTTTACTAAATTGGAGGATTTATTCCTCACAATAATAGAGTTTTGAAAGAACTTTTATTTTTATTTTAGCTCCAGACCGATCCAGGATTAAGGGTTCTTTGGACTCTTAAAGCAGGTAAAAAGCAAGCGTTGAACAGAATTACTACTAAGCGAAATCGTAACAATTTCGAGTTTTTAGATGGCAAAAGCAAATTTCAAGGGCTAAGTTGACAAGCTGGAAAATTTTATTTTTTAAAAATATTTTCATTAACTTGAAAACTATAAAAAACTCACATTTTAATCTTTGGGGCTTTATTTCTCAAAAACTATTTGATTTATTTTCATGAAATTCTTTCACAGAGTTTAATATTAGTTTCTGTTACATCATTTAAGCAAAATAAGAAAATATATAAAAATTAGAAACATTTTTTAAAACTTATTCGATTTTTCAGTTTTATCTATTTTAGTTTTTTTAAATAAACATGCAAAAATATGAGTACTTATCTCTTTATAACATTTAGGCATGGTTATCTTGACATTATTTAAATAGTAGAATTAACATGTCTTCATGCGCATTTCATTCTGTACATCGCTTAAAATTTAAAAATATTCTTTGCCATGTTTTCAACTCACGTGGAATATAGATACTTTATAGCAGTTTTTAAGATATCAAGTTTTTTCTTGTAATACACTTGTTATTAGCTCAAAACTCATAATTCTACTTAGTTTTAAATTAAAAGTTGTAGTAGTTTAAAATGTTTCATTTTTAAGATCGTTTTTCGCAACCTTCTAAAAGGTTGCGCAAGGAACTGGATTTCGAAGTATTTTTCTGGTTTAGTTTTTTTTTTTCAATTAGCTTAACACTTCAGCAAATAATGTTCGGCATGTACAGTGAGCAAAATAAAATCAAAAGAAAACACCCTTAATTCTTTATGATCTACTGATCGGATTTTGAAGTACTAAAACTCATTATATCAAAGGCCTAAGCTTCGATATGATAATTAAAAAAAGCAGACGATATTTAAAGTTAACAAATCAGACTCGAAATCATAATTTCTCTAAATTAACATGTTTTCCCCCTTTGATTACGGCATTTGTTTCTTGACTTTCAAAATATGGGGGGGGGGGAGCTAGTCGTAATCTGAAACATGTACTCCCAATAGTTTGGAAAATAAAACAATCGAAAATTTGGACATCTTAATGTTAATTTCTCTTTGTTGCATATTTCTATATATATCGAGAACTTTTCCTTCAAATCGAAACTTTATTTATCATAATTGAAAAAGTATGCGCAAAATAATTCAAATTAATAGTTATTATATATTTAATTAAAATCAATTTTTTCATGTATCATCAATTTTTTCATGTAAATCATGTAAAAAATATTTCAATTAGTATTTATGATTTTATTTAATAACAGTGGAAACACTTTTGAAAGGTAAAATATACAAGACTTTGCATCATTTCAATTAATATAATTTTAAGTGACAAAATAAAAAATTTGAACCAAATACTTCACGAGAATTTTAAATTTATAACTTTTCAGAAATTGAAAAGCTCAGAAGCTGTTTGACCGATTTCGGTCAAATTTTCTATTTTGGCAGTCCAAACTTCATTATTTAAAATGATTCAAAAACTTTGTATACTTTATTATTTGAAATGTTTTCTACTTTTTTAAATAAATTAATAAAAATAATAAGCAAATATCAAAAACTATTTTTTACATGGAATTAACTTTCGATAAACAAATTTTATTTTTGAGTACAAACATTATTGGATTCTCTCAAAAAGTTCTCGAAATAAGAAACTTTCAACTGCTCTCTTGACCAAACTATTGGGACCATATTTTCAGGATTGTGGCTACTCCCCCCCCCCTACTTTGAAGGTGGGTCAGAAATTCAAATCAGTTGAAAAAAAGCTATGTTTATTCTGAGAAAGTACGTCTTTGTGTTTGATTTCCGAACTTAAAAATTCGTATGCAATGATTAATTAGCATATTTAAGGTTTTGCCCGCAAACTATTAAGAGTGCGTTTTAGTACATGAAAATTCGATTATTACATCAATAATTCAATGTGCGTTCTTTTTTGCGCACAGTATATTCTTATTCATTATATTTTTGAGCACAATTCCTCCGTTCTTTTTTTCAATTAAACTTTTCGGAATTGGGACTTTTTTTTTATTAGTAAAGAAGAAAAATATTTTTTTCAATGCATTTCTAACGTGATCTTTTTACTAAATTACTTGTACATATCAATCTCATAGTATGCCTACATTTAAAGAGAAACAAAACAAAAAAATTGTTATTACAGCAAAATTTGGCTTTAACACGCAAGAAGCAAAGTCTTTTAAATTATATAGATTAATCAGAAAAGATAATTATCAAGTACCGATCTCATTATATATATCAAGACAAAAACATACTGGTTAATATATTTAGCGGACAGTGAAAAGAAGCAATGAAAAATGACGTGCTCTTTATACCTATAAATTATCATCATAAGCGTTCACGTGATTTTTAACTACAAACGCAATATACCAATTCAAAATCATTGTAGTGGACATGATGTCAATTGGTTCTTAGAAGTCTTATCACCCTTATTCACATGCAACTTTTCAATTATTCAGGGTGAGACAGGGTTGACTTAAATGATCCATGCACAGAGATCGAATTAAATCTTCCATTTGAAGACGGTCGTATGTCGTGAACATCATATATGTCGTCAGCTAATTTAAAATAAAGTCTCTTTACAATTGTCGCCAGGCTAATTGGAAACGTCTTTATTTTCAAATCTGCTTGATGCTATTTAGACTTACCACAATCAACCTAAATGAATGTTTGGAAATGAGTAAAGAATTAATCAATCAGACTGATTTTGGTTAAAAATTTTTAATAAATAATTAATAAGTTTGTTTTTAAAACCCCTACTATAAGTCGCGAGTGTTTATGGGTAGAGCGCTCACTTACCGATGACGCGACCAGGTTCGAATCCCAGATATGTTTGGTTGTGGCAATGAGAATTATACTACCGGCTCATATCGACTACGGTGCTAACGTAAAATATCCTCCGCAGCAGACGGATCATGAGCTGCCAGGCTAACCGAGAGTGGTTTTCTTACTATCTAGCATTTTTTATTCAGACTTATATTTTTGGAATTTTATCAATCAATTGAGATGCTGTAAGGCTAGTAAGAAAATGTGTGAAAAATTCAGTTATCAATAAATTTGAGTTCATTGAAATGAGCTTTTTTCTTCTGCGCTTGACTGAATAAAAACGTACAGCAAATCATCTCGTGATATATTAATAAACTAATTTATAAAACAAACGAAAGCTGTAACAAGATTGGTGATGTTAAGGGGCATTTCACTGTCCCTTTACATAGGGATAAAATGCTGTTTGCATGAAGAAAAAAATATTTTATATATGTAATTATATATTTTTCTTACACGAAAGCAAAGTCCACATATCTTTTTTTTGCGTTGGCAACAAGGAATTTAAATAACAATCGTGTGAACTGTCATAAGCAGGAAAGCGTAAACATACATTTTTATCAATTTCTGAATGAAAACTCTTTCCTCGAGTAGACAACTAAAATCTGAAACAAACAGAGCTATAAGTTGGCAAGAATTAAAACGTTAAAAGCGAATAGTTCATCATATCAACAATTAATAAAGATAACAATAATTAAATTTAATGCTTAATATATACAGTAAAAATAATTTTATTTATTGTTATTGTTATTTTCGTGCCGTTGCAATTCTCGTGCTGTTACGCTTTTTAAGTATCATTTCTGTGGTTTATTTTTCCTGATTTTAACAGAAAATGTTAATTACGGTTGGAATTGTTAAGAAGCGTTATATTTCGATATATTTAATTCACAAATCTTTGCTTTATTTGCAACATATCCAAATATTATTTAATAGCAACCACCGACTGAAAGACAAAAGTGTATTCCCGTATGTCATCAAAAGTCAACTGTTTTTTACCCGTAAGAAACAAATATTTTATGAAGGATCATGTTACTGCTGGAAAAATGGTAAGAAGTATTGGTCGGCAACGGGCAATGTATAATTCAATAAAATATTAATTCACTAAGAAAATTTTTATTTTTTATTTTCGTAAGGAAAATATGAAATTAATTTCCGAACAATCCAATAAATGTTTGAAATATAGTTTATATCCTTTGAATCTCTAAAGGATTTTTTTATTTGGGAAATGCAAATCCTTTTTAGATTGTTTACTTTACAGGTTATTAGGAATGCATTATTAATCAAAAAATGATCATTTGTAGATAATTCTTTTGAAAGGGATTCAGAAGACCATGCATCAATAATGCTAAAACCGACCTTTTTTCGATGTACTATTTCTAAGAAACTACTTATGGTATCGCTTTTAAATTTTTTGAGGATATTTGAGATTATATCAGTTGTATGTTGTGATACTGTTTTGGCGTTAACAGGAATACTTTTTGAGTTATGAAAGATTTTGATGAAATTTTTTTAAGAATTAAAAGTTCTTAGTTCATAATTTTTTTAAAAAAAAAAGACCTTTCAGTCAAAGATATGCATCAACAGTTGTCACATTAGTTATCACAATGCAAAGCGTCAATATTCTGCGAAAAAAAAAACTGAAGCAATATCTTGTTTAGATGATGAGAAAAGGTACATAGAAAAAAAGTCAGTTTTAGCATTATTGATATATGCCCTATCGACTTCCCTTAAAAAAAAAATTTTAACAGTTATATAAATTTTCACACATATAATAAATATAGCAGTTTTCAATAACTTTGCAGAAATATTTCTTTAAAAGAAATCTTTCAAGTTATAAAGTCTAAAAGTATTTAAAAATATCTGGCTAGCTAAAGCAGTGATAAAAGAAAATAAAAACATACAGAGATAAATTAAAAATAACAGCACGAGGCAAATTTTAGAACAACAGAGAGTTGTTGATATTTTAGAAGATAGTTTTTGTTTTCGGAATTAGAAGTTTATACTAACCCGTTACTGGTTTATATATTTTTTAATTTGCAAGATTATTACTAACCAGTTACGGTTACTTTAATTTCGTTATTGTATTTGTTGTTATGAAATAATTGCGATTTTTTTTATAAAACAAAGAATTGCTTCTTAATATAGCTTGATACGTTACAAGCTATTCAGAAAAATATATAAGTAATAAACCTAATCTCACTTTTTTGATGTGTGACTAAATTTGTTTAGTTTATTGAACCTAAATTCTTAATAAACATCACCATTTAACTGCAATTTGACTTCTTTTAAAAATAAATAAATGAAACAATATATTAAATGCAATTCTTACTTTCTTCAGCGGAAATAAATAGTAAATAACATTGTTAATATCCATCACAACATAGGATCTTGAACCCATAAGCAAGAACCTTTATTTCGGCGAAAGTAATAAATAACCGGGCGGTATCATAACACGAAAGAGAGGTGTTTAGTTTCACAACATTTTTCACAACTACCGCATCCCGCACCTCCAGTTCGTAATTACCTTTTGTACATTTTTTTCCCGTTTTCTCCTCTCTAGCCATCGGAACCTCCCCCCTGGTACCTTATTGAGATGGAAACAATCATTTGTCAAAAATATTCCCTCACTTCTGGCCCTTCAGGTGGTGTGAAATTGAGAAAGCCGGGATGAAGATTTTCCAAAACAAAATTAGCGGGAGAGTCAATTTCGAAAAATTATTGAGGAGGAATTTTTTTTTGCCATTATTCACCCGGGGATGTAGTTTTTGTTCGGGAGATGATGAAAGGAATAATTATAGCTATTTCTCGTTTTTTCTCAAATTTAGATTGAAAAGGTATGTATAGGTTTATTGTGTGGAAATAAAGTATGGTGTTCTGTTCTTCTTCTTTTTTTTTTTCGTTTCATTTCAATGATATAAACTTCAAAGGAGTGTTAATATTTTCGTTTAAATTTCGAATTAACCTATTCATGCTTTTTAAGCACCATTCTAAAAAGCATCATAGGTTTGCCATTACTTACTGATTCCTTTTTACTTAAGGATTTAATAAATGTAGCTCTTCAATTTTATAATGTGAGTAGATAGAAAAACAATAGGATGGACAGTGACCCTAGTCGTGCGACTATGGTTATAGGCGTTCATTTATTTGTTTTTTTCTGAACCATGAATTGAAATATTTTCTTACTTATTTCAATGAATTTCTTGTTAGCAGGATAATATGAAAAGGTAAACATTTTAATTTAGTTAATTTTCGAGAGCAGCAGCAGTTTACCATTTTAAAAATTTCTCCTTACAGGTACCAACTGCCTTTAAAAACATAATTTTTTTTTCTCTAAAAAATGTAAATATTTGAGGTAATAATACCGATTAATTAATGTAAACAATTACAACTGAACTAACGCCCTCTGCTGGAGAGAAGCATAAATTTTGAGTTGAGATGTATAATCAGATTGATCTCGTTCATCGGTGGGTAATGTTTCAGCCTGTACACCAACTGTTACGATCAAGTTCAGCCTTGCGTTTAACATTCAGTTGGAGGTTTCAAAATAAAAATCTCTAAAATAAGAAGAAATAAATTTTTCAAAAAATAGAAATAAATTTCTCGAAAACAATGGATAAAAAATTCATTATTAAAAACAGATAGTATTTTCAAAAAAGCACTTACAATTGTTATAACTTTCGAAAAAATTTAAATTTCGAAGAAATAAAATTAGTCAAGTTTATAATTAAATGCCTTTCAACACGCTGAATTTCAGCTGGAACTAAATAGACCAACATGGTTTTACTACAAATTTAACAGTTGATAATTCTCGAACAAATAATAGAATATATTTTTTTATTATATCTTACATCTTGTACATACTCTCCTAATTTCAAGCTACTAAGTTTCACAGATTTTATGTATCAAAGCAAAATGTTACATGAAGCAAAATACACGTAAAAATGCAATAAATTTGGAATAAATTGGAATTTTGAAAAAAAAATTCTGGGATAAGTTCATATGTAATATAACTCTTTTAACATTACAAAGTTCAATTTTGTAGTTCCCTTCCTGCGGCCTGTAGAGTGGCCCGTATGATTTTTTTTCCTACAAGTTAAAGTTTCTCGAATTATTTATAGAATGTTAAATATTTTATTAGACTGTACTTTTCGTTCTCATTTTTCTATATCTCCGGGTTTCTATGTCTATAGCTCTTACGTAGCAAAACAAAATGCAACGTTATGCAACAATAGCAAACGACCTTGGCGTTTTATCAATTTAGAGAGATATAATACAGTCGAACCCCCCTATAGTGAACACGGTTTATAGTGAACTCCCGGATATAGTGAACGAAATGTTCTGTCCCGTGCCCTGCTATACACGTATAATGTTATTTTTTTGTGGATATAGTGAACCAAAAAAAAATGAGGAAGTTGGATATAATGAACTTTTTTCTGTCTTCGACTGATTTTCTCTTCCTTTTTTGTAATAATTTTGAAATTTCTACTTCAAAAAAAATACATACACCGATTTTTAAAATCACCTATAGAAGGGAATGTAGCGATAAGCATTTTTTCTTGTTTGATTCTTTTATCTCACTCTCCCATCCCTAACCAAACCAAGCAGATGTTTCCCACCCAGGCAGATGATGATGCACCTGTAAGATGTCAGTGGGATCAATATGCATTTTTTGCCAAAGTGTTGGAAACTAATATGTGTTGATAAGACCCTCATTTCAACTCCTTTTTGCTCTCAGTTCAGTTTAAAAAATCCTGCAAACAAGTGTCTCAAATTTAACTATGGCGAGCAGTAAACGTAAAACGTTCTTCTTTGATGATAAAATGGGCGTAATCAGAAAAATTGAAGATGGAGGCAATCAAGATGATATTTGCAGAGAACATAAACTATACAAATCTGCAGTTTGTAACATATGAAAAAATAGACAGTTAATAATTTCTGCTCATGAAAAAAGTTTAGATGCCTGAAAAAAGTTGAGAAAAGCAGATCACAAGGATGTTGAAGAAGCATTACTGAAGTGGTTCACCAATAGAATTTCTGTTCATATTTAGAATNACTTTACACAAAATGTACATGCTCATTTGCATTCAGATATTGTGATCTGCCTCCTACCAAAATTTGGTACGAATTTCCTGAACAACCCAATGCTTTTACGATAAATCCATTATTATTCTAGAAAATAACTACTTATATATACGAATATAACTATAATTATACTACGAATATAACTATAATTAATACTTTTCTACTTTAACAATGAATCTAATATTATTCTGAAAAAAGATAATGATAATAGTTCAAGCAAATATGCGTTTTTCTTTTCAAAAACAGCAAACTTTATATTTTCTTTTTTAAAATAATTTATCTTTGAAACTCTGGATTATTTATGAAGCTGCTTTCAAAATATCTATTTTAATTTCTGAACGTGTTTGCCTCTAAGTAAAATAAATGACAGTGAAATTTATTTAGCGCTTTTGAAAGAGTAACTTGCAGAAATGCCGTAACCATATTTAATGGCAAAAAGAACGCCAAAAGTTTCTTTCATAATAATATCATCACGTTTAAAAATGATAAGAGAGCCCACAACAACGGAAAACTCAAAACGATTACAATCATTAAGACGCTCTTCTCAATTTCAATTGAGCTCTTAAAATTCAAAACGTCATCTAGTATTTGAATGGACAACTCTATTAAATTTAAATTCAATTGCTTCACTTTCTGCATAGGATTTCTGAAATGTATTTTATGCTATTCTTTTGTTATCAGCTTAAGCCCACTCTATTTTTTAAAGTAAAATTTCAAGGTTTAATATTCTGAAAACCATTATTTTTTCGTAAACAACATAATTAAAGTCTTTTAAACTTTGTTAAATTTAAATTCGATTGTCTTCTTTTTCCATAGGGCTTCTTTTATTATTATTTAAAGAATACTATTTTTCGAATTAAAATTTGACAGCTATTTTTTGAGATTCAATAGTTAATATAATAATCGCAAACAACTTTTAAAAATATAAGAAATCAATGTGAAACGTTTTATATGATAAACATATTTTCGGTTAACTTTGGAAACTGTATGTGTTTAAAGTAACTGAAGTTATTATCTGAAATAGTTTACGAAATTCGAATCCCCATTTGAAGTTGTCGAATCCCCATTTGACGTTATTATAATTATGTTATCCAAACATATTATTGAATATATTATTTAAGTAGTTGAAATCATTAAATGATTGTTGATATAATATATATTTTAAGTGATTTGAAGTAGATGAAGCAAATCACAAAAAAAAAAGCGTTTTCTAATTCAAACTACTTAATTTCTACTTAAACTACTTAATTAGATTAATTATTACAATATGAAATCTTAATGAACAACTTTAAGCGCCCTTTTTTCTGTAATTATTATTTTTTTCAAAACCAGCCAAAAGTGCCATTTTTGTCGCTAGAAGGAAGAAAGTTTTTTCTGCTAATCGTGTGCCGTTTTCTTCAAAGCATTAATGTTGAGTATGAATATTTTTACTTGATGGGTTGGGATAGCCTGGTTGGTAAGGGGTAGGGCCCATGTTCGTAAGAACGGGCCCAAATCCCGTTCGAATCCCGCCGGCCAAAGAAACTCCGTGAATGTTGACTCTTGCAAACTAAATCTATCAGGGTCTCAAAGTTCTTATAACAAATCAATACCTCTGGGGGTTCTGAATTGGCGATTGATCGTTCTCTTCAGATAGAAATTACGATCTGTGGATGGATGGATGGATCCGCAATGTAAAACGGGCTTTGACGTGTGTGTGTGGCTTAAATAGTATTCTTGGCTGTAGATGGCGCCACTGAAAAACAAGAAATGCACCCTTTGCTTTAAATTCTGCTTGGTTTCCCATGCATACCTGCTGGCATTGACAAATATCAATCGAAACAACAACACATTTGCTTGATTTGTATTATTTGATTCTGAAACGACACAAACAACTAACAGTTCCTTATAATATTAAACAACACTTACTCAGAGTATGCTACTTCCTCTGTTATAAGCAGGAGAACGAATACTATACTTCAACAAGCAAATATTATGCTTTACCAGTTGCGCTTTAGAATTTAGACTAAAGAAACACGATAGACATATATGTCTTTATAAAAAAGTGATAAATCATCTGTTGCCGCGCATTGTTGGCGTCTTGATCACATATTCAATTTCAATAATGTCAAAATTCTTTCCATCTCTTTCACAACAGCTCATCTTAATGTCGCAGAATTTTGTTTCATTGACATGAATGGTGATTGCCTTTTAAATGACCATCCTCATCCACTCTCCATATGGAGTAAAAATGCATTCTGCCCTAATATGATTCTCTCTCGGCTACCCGAGTTTTCTAGTTTTGTTTTTCACCTTTTTTTTTTCGCAGGAACATTTACGTTTTCAATTTCGAATCACTTTTGTTTTCTCATTCACGCTTTGAGAGTCAAGGTATTTAAAATATGTACTGTGGTAATAGGTTTTTTTATGATCACCCAAAAGGTTTAGGTACCGGAAAAATAACTGATCATTTTGACTGTCTCAATATATATATATATATATTGGACAAATGAAAGTAATACAAAAAATTTAATTAACTAATTTACCTGTGGATCTTTATTCTGTGGCTTAATACATTTTTATTTTCTAATTTACCCTGAGCTAAATTATGGTACGCCATAAAAAATAATAAAAGTAAAGTAAAAAATTACTCTGTAGCATTTTGGAGCGAGAGGTGGGGTTTAAGGGAGCACGTTCAACCCAATCTAATAACGTAAAGTCCCCGGGATTTGCAAGAATTTTTTTCCTTCCAATGCCCACCTGTATAATGACTTTTCGTCATACAGGCATCTGAAGGGCAGATATTTTGGTCACTCATTCAAGGGCACCCTATTAGGTGGTCCAATGTTGCTCCCACAGTAAGGACAGATAGTACAGAGAATGAAAGAACATCCACGCCTTGCCCAGGATTCGAACCCAGAACCTTTCTGAGTAAAGGGCAGTTCCCTGATCTCCTACACAGGTCGGTCGGCGGATTTGCAAGAAATAATAATTAATAAAAAAATTATTTACTAAAGATATTTTAATTCGTTGGTATATATACTTTTCAGTGTTGTGCATGAATTTGTTGAGTTGATTAATACCTATTTATTGGTTATTTCCTACCCCTCCCCCATTTAAGGAATAGGTATTGAGCTTGCACATAAAAAATTAATTTCAAAAATTAATTTCCGAAGTCAAGCATCACTGCCTGCGGTCAGTGTGCGGGTGGGTGACCACTTGGATCAGTCTGCGTAGGGACCGAGGGTGTGCGGTATTGGTCCTCGTTAAACTGTTCTACCGTAAAGTGCTCGACTTCGCGTGCAGGTCGTCGGGCTACCGAAGCGGGGGTGCCATCCCCTCTGCAGAGGATCAAAATTGTGATGGCATGTCTTCGGATCATCCTCAGGGATGTTTCCCAGACCGTCGCCAATAGCCCATTGTGCAGCTCTAATGCGACGTAAATTAACAACAACAACAACAAAAATTAATTTACGTCTTACGTGAAACTCAAAACTTATAACTATCCATCTTCATTCAGAAAACGATAACTGTCGAGCTTCATTCGAAACAAAATTTTATCTTAACTCAGTGTAAAAATTTAATCTTAAGAAGTCAATGTATCAAAATATGAACCCATTAAATCCTATAGCCAGTTGCCACTAACCTATACGGAATGTCTGGCCATAACACATTTTAAATGGTCAGTTCGGGAAAACCAATCATTCCAACTCGATTTAACTTTCCGCAGTTGTAGACCTTCTGCTGCCACAAAATATGAAATAATAATGATCTTGGAATATTCACTGTATTCAATTCGGTCAATAATCGCTTTATTGGCTGTTTCATGTGGAAAACGTTCTTTCTTGGACCGGTAGAATAGTCATTTTTTATCCCCCCTCCTTTATAAATACTATAAATACTTTGACGTGAGGTATTGGGGGAGAAGCGAAAAACAAAAAAAGACAAACATAGTTTTTGGTTTAGTGTGGACGAGCTTCAAATTTGATTAATGGTTTACTGGAATGTATTCCAAGAACAAGTAAACCACACTTTTTTATTACCATTTGAGTTTTGATTACTGTGTTTTTGATTTTCATTACGATATCATTAAAGCGAAAATGACCATCAACCGGGTAAAATGGAGGGCATACACGTCGTCACGCCCTGATACCGAATCAGACAGATAATACGTTTTTTTATTTTGAAATATTAAATTATTTTTTCGCATTAAAGTCAGTAATGCGGAAAAATTACTTAAAAAAAATTTAAATAAATAAAATGTTAATATATTTTTTATAAAATTTTTGGAAACTAAGTTTAATTTTATTAATATTAATAAGATTAAATTTCATGCAATATAGACACATTCTAATGGGCGCATTATTTCTTATTGACGCATTGTGTAGAAGCAATATTTTTATCTTAGGAAAATTATTCTTTATTTTGAAATATGGCCTTTACCATCGTAAAAGACGCGTCCTGGAGAGAACCTTTAAGTTTTCCTATTAAAAAAAATATTCTATTTTTTTTATTTTATAATTCTTCCATGTATATATATATATATATACACACACACGGACTACTACATAAACAATGTTCATTCTGTTAGGCGGATAACGTCCTCTATGTAAGTAATGATTGAAGCAGTGTGCTATGCTTTAATAAACATTTCTGGTTATATCTAGATAATGTCAATTTATCGAATGGGTTATTTACATTTCAAACTATAAAATATGCTTTATCATGCTTAAAAATTATTATATTAAGTATATGAAAAATATAAATAATATATAAAAATATATTTATATATAAAAATAAAACTATTTAAACGCCCAATTATTTTCGTCATTTTGGAAGTTTTATAAAAAGTATTAGTCCTTTCTACTCAGTTTGCATTTTACACAATTATGTAAAACAAGATTACTTTGGTATCCAATAAAGGATACCAAGGAATCTTATATATAAAAATGTATCAAATTTTTCCAAGATTAGTTTGCATTGGATATGTGACATTTCCTAGAAAAATGTTAAATAGCCTTTCAAATTTATTTTAGTTGAAGTTGTTGCCCGCAGTTTGCTATTTTGTATTTTTCTTAAGTTGGAACTTTCATATAAAAGTTTTCATTTCCGGGTGTTCTTGTTTACGCAAATCTAGTACTATTATCAGTTTTTTGAAAATAACTGTATTTAAACTAAAATGGTAGAAATCTTCAATTTAATCTTTCAACAAAATCTGAAATTGTTTTAAAAATATAAATAGGAAATAGTTTAAGTACAGAGAAACATTGAATTTAAATATTTTTTAAGTTTATTACATTTTTCATTGAATATTTCGTAACAGGAATCATGCCATTTTTAAGTCAAAAAAAATTATTAAAAGCACTGTTTACTTTTGAAGTGGATATGTTGATTCAATACGCTTTATTATTAACATTTCCTGACTATTCGCTTGGATAAAATCTGGTTATACAAATATTGTTAACTTTTTTCAATAGTTAATGAAGTTTAAGCACGTAGACTCCACAAAGAGCTGTAAATACTATTTCTTATTTTTGCATTTTGGAATGAATAAAATGGTTAAAGAAACATTGAAAGTATTGAACTCAAGCATTATCACGGACTGAATTATTCTAGTTCAAACTTACATCTATTATCTTGCATATCAAGTATGTATCTATCTATATTTTATAAAACGCTAATACGTACGTATGCATGTATGTATCAATAAAACCGATGATATTTCTTTTCTCGCGCTGGCAACAGTTTTCATTTTTAATTGATTGGATTCGGCGCGCAAGAGCACGTAGTGAGCAACCAGATAACAATAACCAGAGTGAGCATTATCAGGTTGTTCAATTCAGATTCATGCACTAAAAACATGACAATATTTAATTTAAACTCAATTAGGAATTAATTAATTAATTGAAGTGAGAATGCTTTAAAAGGCCGCTGTTGAATTGATATTTTTCTACTGGGAGCTACCTAAACGTCTAAAAAACGTTTAAGTGTTTGTATTGAATGCATTGAATTTTTTTATATTTCGCGTTTATTTATGCATTGAATTTTCACGCTTTAAAATGCAGAATATTAGTGAAGCAATATTTGATAATTTATTTTGCTAATATGTTTCTTATTTAGCTAATGTTTTGATTTTTTCACCATGTACAATCTAAATAGCTAATATACTTTTTTAAAAGCCAATAAGAACATTGGTAGAATTCTTCTACATAAGTACAATACTATGTCTTTGATGATAAAATACTATGTCTTTGATGATAATATATTATGTCTTTGTGCTAGAACATTGTGTTCATTGGCGGAGCGCAGCGAGGCATGGTTCACGGC
Source organism: Parasteatoda tepidariorum (assembly GCF_043381705.1). Lineage (NCBI taxonomy): Eukaryota > Metazoa > Arthropoda > Arachnida > Araneae > Theridiidae > Parasteatoda > Parasteatoda tepidariorum. Next base: position 79,140,647 of record NC_092208.1, read on the forward strand.
GTGAACCACATAGGATTGCGTAGCAATTCTTAAGGATTGGCGAGCGTTAGCGAGCAAGGGGTGGAGCCTCCTAGTAGGAATATATTTCGTTGAAAACTTATCACGGACTGAATTATTTTAGTTCAAACTTACATCTATTAGCTTGCACATCAAAAATAGGAAGATATTTCGTTGAAAACAATAATTCCTTCTTCGTACGAGGTCAAAAAAAGTTAATATTCAATAAATCGGTAATAATGCTAAAAATTGAAAGACAAGTATCAAGTCAATTATAAAATGATGCGATTAAAATATAAATTAATTGAATTTGTTTATTTTCTATAAAAAGGCGACTATATTAAATCGTAAATATTTCGAGCAAGTAAAAAATTGCTCGTTTATAAATAAACATGTTTGTTGAACATGAGCAACATTAAACTACTTTGAAATTTTGCTTGTAAATTGTAGAATTTTAAAATATTTTTTGCATAATTTTAAACTACGTTATTTTAAAAAACAAATCCAATATTTAAACAAAATCACTCAAATATTTCTTGAGATATTAAATGTAAACTTTTTTTTTCTTTTGAAGGTTTTCTCTTCCGAAACTATGGATTTCTTTCTTACAAATTTCGGATTTTAGCAAATAAATATTAAAAAAAAACAGTTTATTTGAGTAAAACTATGTTACATAAACGATTTTTGCAATTGCGGACAAAAGGTTTTTGATTTGCTTAAATTGTTAAAATAAATATAGCAGAATACTGAAAACGTAATGCAATCTGAAAAGGTATCTATGTGCCCGTGTTCTCCTAAACGTATCCATGTGTTCACGTCCCCCCGAAAAAGTGCACTGGTGCTCATGTCTTCTGAAAAGAAAAATGCGAGGGAATTGATAAGTTGAAGGGAAAAGGCATAATTCTGAAATTTTTAAAATTTTCATATTTTGCACAAGATGTAATAAAGATATTAAACACTAAAAAATTATGAATTTTGATAAAAATGTGTACGACACAAAGTAAAATTGGAATTAGTGAAATAGGTATTTTTCATGTTAAAGTAATTCATCGACACTATTAACTTAGATATTTTCTGTCTCAATGGTAGAAATATTTCCCTGGATCAAGGTTTTCACAATTTATTGGTCAAAAATAAAAATGCATTGCAATTGTGTTTTTATTAATTACGTTTTTTTTAATCAAGTCTTCAAACTAAAACTATTTGGAATATTATGATTAACTTAAATAAGGATACTGTTGTAGTTGTTTCTATTGCCATTTGTCAATTCCAGAAAGCCTGCAAGGGAAATCAAGCGAATGTAAGGCAGAGGGGGTCTTAGTGGTGCCATCTATGGGCAAGAATACTATTTCAGCCACACATGCATGTCACAGTCCATTTTATAGGGTGGACCCATTCATACGTTCATTCATTTATCCACTTCTCGTAATTTTTACCTGAACCACAGAACGATCAATCTCGTATCCAGTACCCCCAGAGGTTTTGACTTGTAGGAATTTGTGACCCTGACAGATTTAACGTTCACCAGTCATCATTTTATTCACGGGGTTTCTCCGGCCTGCTGGATTTAAACTCTCGTTCTCACGAGCTAAATAAGGCTTTCTCCTATAATTCATTTTCTTTGAGACTGCCTCGCTGATCACTTTATTTTTATTTTTTGGGGGCACAGGGAGAAGAATCAATTTGTGGCAGATTGAGCATTTTTCTTCTTAATTAAAAATAATAAAAAGCAAATTTAAACAGCTTAAAAAATTTTCTGTATAGGATCCTAATCCTCAGTCTAAAAACTCTTGAATTTGATTAATCCCAAAATGAAGTTGTAAAGGCTTTATTGCTTTTATTTTTATGGAATTTTGAAAGCGAACGGATTTAAATAAATAAAAAAAAGCCATTTTACTCTCTTTATTGAGTTCCATGATGTCCCTTGAAGCGATACCGACAAATGAACAACCACTTTTGATTTTATTCAACTCGATCAATAGCAAAAGTGATTGATGGAAATATTGCTTTTTGATCAAGAGAGGCGGACAGTTTTGATTAAGCGTAATTGATAGGAATATTCAATAGCCATTCAGAAAAGCAGAATGTAAACACTACATGTTTCCATAATTTTTCGGACAGCTCTCTACAATACACAATGGAGTGCATGTTATTATATCGTTACAGAAAGAAAAGACCCGATGTGCCATTGATCTGATTAATTGCATGTTTTTAGATTATCGATGTGTGCTACACGTATTTTCAATAAATGAGTTGTAACTTTTTCTCAATAGAAAAAGTTTTTTTTTTCTATTAAGCCAGTAGAACAAAACAGGAATGTACTCACAGCTCTGAGCAAAACACATAAACAAAAACACTGAAAAAGAAATTTATTCCAATTTCTGTATTGGATAAAATGAAAAATTTCTGCAATTATAAGTGTTTGGGATTTCACTAAAAAGCATCATTTTTTTATATCACTATTGGAGATACATATGAGAAGAAATTTCTAATAGATTAAATTGGTTAACTAGGACGTTAGATATTCTATATTCATTATTAACGACGTCTACCAGACATCTCTATTAGTCTACTGTTGTACAGGGGTGGCCAACCTGTTTGGAAAAAGACGACACTATCTGAAACGAAAAAATTATACGTGTCACTTTTAACTTTAAAAAACACATTGTAAATTCAAAACGACTGAAAGGCTGTTATTTATGGGGTAATAATAAGGGTCTTACGCAATGGCACATTTTTTTTAACATCAGTTCGACTATTGGACATTTAAAAAGTTAATACAATAAATAAAACAAAAGTACAAACTTAGTTTTCTTTTTCAGATTATATAAAAAAGGAAAATATATCAAATAGTCAAAAAATACTTAATGTGGCCTCTTTCTTTTTGTATCAAGTCAGCTGTATTGGCATAATTTCTTTAAGGCAAAGGGTCTTACGTCACATGAAATAGTGCGTCGTTCGAACAATATGCTATATTTACTACTTCTGTGAGTTTGAAACAGTAATTCATGTCTGTTTGATGAAATTTAGCCTGTCTATAGCAAGTGCTCTCCGTTAACTCTGAAAATGTCTCAAAACAGGGTGCAGAATTGTTCAGGGTAGAGTAGCGCACTGATGGTAGTTAAACATAATTTATAATTTTAAGAATCTGACATTCTTGAAATTTAATTTCTCTGAAACTATTCGACCGATTTCGTTCACATTTCGTATTTTGCTATATAAAATTGCATTCTTTAAAATGCGGCAAAATATTGTATAACTTACAATTCGAAAATTTTTCGACCATTCTTAAATAAAATAATAAAAAATAATAATATTTTCTGAAAGTTTTTTTTTTTGCGTGAAATTATCTTTGGATAAATGAAATGTATAATTGTGTGCGAAAATTTTTCAATTCACTTTAGAAGTTCTCGAGATATAGCGAAATACGCAAAAAGTAAAAGTAACATTAAGAGGTCCAAACCTTGGACAGCTCTCCTGACCAAATTATTTAGGCAAAATTTCCCAGATTGCGGCTATCCTTTGTATTTTGGGGGTCAGAAATCCGAATCCATTGAAAAAAAGCTATGTTTATTCTGAAAAAGTACGTTTTTGTGTCTGATTTCGTATCTTAAAATATTATCTGCACTAATTAATTAGCATATTTGAGATCATCCCTTCGAATTATTAAGATGAAGTTCCCATCCTTAGATCAAAAGTTATTTAGGGTTTTTTATTCTGCGCACTGTACATGAAAAAAGTGATAGTGTATATTTGTTTATGCAAATGGATATTTTTCTCTTTCACTTATCCCTTTAGTTTTAAAACTATAACTTCAGATCCAAATATTTTTATAATTAATATATTTTGGTTGACGAAATTATCTTGTTTCTGCAAAATAATGAACCAAATGTGATACCACTTTTATATTTTTTGAAAAAAGAATACCGTATTTTTTAAAGTACACAAGGGGGATTTTGTTCGATTATTTGTTTCATATTTACTGGACCCGTTTATTGACGAATGGTTCAGTGTAGAATGGTACCTTGGATAAAAAGGCCATATTTAATGACAATGAAATTTCCTGATGTAAACAATGTAAGCATACAAATATGATGGTGCAACATTTGTTACGTTTCCTTATAAGCCTGCCACACACGTGATTCTAATTCATGATTATTGTGAATGGTTATAGCGCTCTCTGTTGGTCAGGTAAAAATTTGTAACACCATTTTAATCTACTATTAAATCTTTAAAGGTAGACTAGTATAAAAAATTCAACGGAAAAATTTATTGAAGGTATGTTTTTTGTCATTATCAAAACTTAAGACAATACGTTCTTGAAATGAGAAATGGATGAAAGAGTTAAATTTGGAGAAATATATGAATGTATTTGAATTGATATAGATTTTTAAAAAGGTTAATTGTAAAAAAGAATACTTTTTTACTCACAGTTAAAAAGCGTATTGCTAAAGTAAATAATCTCAAAAAACAGGAGCGGTAAGATACTACCCTGTTAAAGACTTCATTCGTTTCAAAGATATATAAAAAGTGAAAGACATTAGGCGTGTTTTAAGCGCTTTAAAAATGGGTTCCCATTTCCAAGACTTGACAGAAGTGAATGAGAAGAAACAAAAGTGATTTGGAAGAAAAAAAATGTCATAGAAATGATAAAAAATTACGAGCAATTTGAGTAAAAAAGTGATTTTTTTTCAATTTATTCTTAAATGTTTTTTTTAAATAACTTTTGTTTTTTGTCATTCACGTCTGGCAAGTCTTGAAAATGGGGGCCTATTTTTCTAGCTCTTGAAACATGTCGATTGTCTTTATTTCTTCTTTTTATGCATTTTTGAAACGAATGAAGTTCTTAACAAGGTAAGTGTATTGGTGTTACATAACAAATTCTTTTAAAAAAAACAAAAAATTCTGAGTCACAATAGTTGGGTGTAAATGGGTTCAATAACTCAAACAGTGTGTACAGTAAAGATGGGGGGATTGTAACTAACATTAGGGGGGGGGGTGTTACCAGCCTAAATGCAAATGAAGATGGCTGCTTTTGACCTTCACCCGTTCATGGCAGTTTGTGGTCCAGAGCTTAAAATTTACTGCCAGAGATAAGTATTTGATGGCGCCGTGCTTCTTAGCCTCTTTCCCCCCTCTTCCAAATGATTCTTTTTTTTTGTTCCACCTGCATTCGACAACCCTTGATGGAAAGTTACTGCAGCACTATGGACGAATATCAACAGCCTAATAACTAGTGGAGGGACAAAAACTAGTCCTTGTCACAAGCAAAAAAGCGTAGGGAAATTAAAAAAGAAACATATACAATGGGACTTCTATTTAACGAAGTCGCTAAATCCGGATAAAATGTTCGTTATATGGAAAATTCTTTAAATAGAAAATCACCATTTGAATTGCTTAAACAACACAAAACAGGTTTTTAATTCATAAACACTAGACATGATTAAAAAAGCAATTGATACACCTTCATCTTGTAAATTATTATCTACTATAGAATTGTTTAAAATGATTTTAACATTTCATCGTATGAAGGTTTGGTGATTTCTTCATCATTTCCGTCTTCATCTTCCTCACAATTTATTGCTGCATTGTTTTTATTTTTCGCACTGTCCAAAAATGTACGATTCAGTTAATGTCACTGTGGTTGAAGCGTCAGAATCAATAAAAAAAGAAATCATTAATTAGTACATCATCATTAATTTCATGGTTTTCGCTTCCCTATACCCACATTTTTTTAAGTTCTTCCTTGTCCTCCACACTTTCCAAATTCTCCTCGACTAAAATTAGAAATCCAGCTTTAGCGAAACTATTACGAATAATACGATCTGTAATATCATAGTTCCATGCTTTAGAAATTTCTGTTATTCTTTCTTGTAAATTGACTTTTAGTATGGATTCCTGTATGAAATGCAAACAAAAAGGGAAAGGGATTTTACCACTTTCTCTAAAAGTTAGATGACTGCGAAAATCAAATTCAAGTCATCCCATAAAATGCGTTAACAAGTTTAAAATGTTCCGAAATATTTTGGGAAATAGGGGAAGTGGATCTTTAAGAAAATTTCCTTAAATAGAAAATTCACTGCGCTATTTGGAAGTTATTTTACGAAGAAATTTCCAAAATGTTCTTGGTCCCTCGAAAAAAATAGCAAAATTCGCGAAATGGAAGCTTGTTAAATAGAAGTCCGACTCTATTCTCATTTGTTATTGATAATAAAATAAGAATAATTTTGGCATTGACCGGCAATGTTGATATGAATATCAGTGAATTTCATCTGTCAATTTAATTCATTTACGTCAGTTAATTTATTCATGTTTTTCTAATATAGGAAGATCCTAATCAATTTGTTCCAACTTGAACTTGAACCACGGAGTTTTCCAAGTTGAGACATTAGAGCTCTCGAAAATAAAACTAATTGAACATTTTTCATGTTAAATACATATTAAAACTGGAAAATGTATCTTGATTTTATCTATCCTGTTGTTATTTAGCTTCCTCTTAATATAGATTACTCTCAGTATCTTCTATGTATATTTAAATCTGTCTAATGTGCCACAAAAACTGTGGTATTTCTCTATTGAAGTTGGCAACACTTGAGTTGGATCAATTGCTGGCTTTTTAAAGTATGTGAATAAACCACATACTAAAAAGACAATTGTATTTTAATTAGAAATTTAAAAGTTCCTAGAATTTTTTTCTTTTAGATTTTTCAAATGATATACATTTGATTGTTAAAACGACTTTTGTAATAAGATTTTATTTTTTGGAGTCAAATGGAATACATACTTAAAGAATGTTTTATAAGCTTTCTGCCTTGATATTATTTTTCAATTAGATCACTTTTTACTTAAATTGAATTTTTGAAAGATTCATCACTTTTAACTTTTTGTGTGAATGCAGACTTTGCTATCGTGCTACTGTAAAGTGCTTAATCTCACTCCTACTTTTTTCTCTGCTGATGTCCATAAGTTACCCGTTCCTCGTATACTGTAAAAAATTCAGGTTCAAATTACGGTATACAGTATCGGCACCTTGATTGCAGGAGCCAATCCATTTTTATCGTGAAATTTTGTACCATAATTTTTACAGTAATATTTACACGGAGAAAAATATTTTAAAATTTTTTTTAAAGAAAACATTTTTAAATTATTATAAAAATCTCAAACCATCTAAATGAAGTTTTAATGAAATAGATAATTTTACATGTTATAAAACTTTCTGAGATTTTAAATGAAGTTTTAATAAAAGATTTTATTTTTCGTTTTATTCAACTACCTAAGATTCTAAATGAAGTTAAGATTCTAAAGTTCAGATTGAGACTCCAATAAAGATCAAGATTCTAATGAAGATTAAGGTTTTAATAATTACTTCATTAAGATTCTAATGATGATTTTATTAAGATTCTAAAGAACTTAAGATTCTCTCTAAGATTCTAAATTAACTCTTTTATAAATAAAAAGGTTTATTTTACTTTTGGTTTCTAAAGTTTATTAATACTAAAGGTTTATTATTTATTATTATGAAACTCCCTCAGATTGTAAATAAAGTTTGAACATACGAGTTTTAACGTAAAAGTTTATTTTACTTGATATAAAACTCCTTAAGATTCTAAATGAAGTTTTAATAAAAGGGTTTATTTTAATTTTTAAAAAACTATTTAAGATTCTAAAGGAAATTAGGATTCCAAAGTTCAGATTAAGATTCTAATGCAGATTAAAGTTCTAATGATGATTTCATTAAGACTATAATGATGATTTTATTAAGATTCTAATGAAATTAAGATTATTCGATTCTAAATAAACTGTTTTATTAATAAAAGAGTTTAATTTACTTTTTATTAAATTCCTTCAGATTATAAATGAAGTTTTAACAAAAGAGTTTATTTTTCTTGTTATAAAACTCCCTAAGATTCTAAATGAAGTTTTAATGAAAGGGTTTATTTTACTTTTTATTAAACTATCTAAGATTCCAAATGAAGTTAAGATTCTAATGTTGAGATTAAAATTGGAATGAAAATTAAGGTTCCATTGTTGATTTCATTAAGATTCTAATGAAATTAATATTCTCTCTAAGATTCGATTCTAAATAAACTCTTTTATTAATAAAATAGTGGGTTTTACTTTTTATGCAACTCCCTCAGATTACAAACGAAGTTATAGCAAAATAGTTTTTTTTTACGTGTTACAAAACTCTCTAAGATTCGAAATTAAATTTTCATGAAAGAGTTTGTTTTATTTTTCATAAGAATCCATATAATAGTGTTTATTGACTATTTTCATGAAAAAACAACAAACGGAAAGAAGCAGAAAGCAGTCAAAGATCGTGAAACTAAAAACCGTAAACATATTAATGCCATCGGTAATGAAGAAAAAAAATGAGTCAACTCAGTTTCAAGCCAAAAGGAGCATCACTTTGCGAACGAAGAATGTGATTGATCTGTATGATAGTGATCACTTTAGTCACAGGTATTAATTACCTATCATTCATGCGACGTTAGGTGTGTTTATTTTTCTAATATTCCGACACATTAATTCATCGAAGATGTTACAAAACTCTATTGTACTCCATTGCATCGTTAAGAGAAAAAAATAATTGCTAGTTATACATAAAAGTATATCCTAGTTCTTGACAATCTATTTAATATTCTGAGAAAGTATTTAACTTTTTTTTTATTTTATCACACATCTCATCTAATGGGTGGTTGCTTAATGTAATTAAAATAACCACTACATGCTTTCTCATCAATTCCATCAATATTAATAAGCTCTTCGTCAATCAATGAAAATTAACGCTTCTTACGTTTTTTTTAATAGGTGGTCTGGTGTTTATTTTAATAAGTAAAGAAAGTGAGTTGGAGAAGTTATTAATTCATAATTTAATCCCAGTAATTAATTATCGGGAATGTATTTCGTTAGCAGGTGAATTTGCTTAAGAAGCAAAAAGAACTTGTTTTTATTTTGAAGATAGTTGAATTAAAAGTTCATAGGTAAACATGAAACTGCGTTGTTAAATTATCAAAGTTAGGATCCATAACCGATGCGATTTCTCACCTCCAACTTCGATTTTATGTATAATTTTATATATTATTTTAATAACAGAAGTGCAGAAGTTGGGGACGCAATTGATTACCAATATGATTAATTAACATGAATGCATTCAGTTGATATATGACAATGTTTAAGCTGCAAAAAGCTTTGTTTTTATTTTGCAAAAATATCTGAACCAAAAGTTCTAAGGTAGAAATAAAAATATAATTATTAAACTATTAAAAGCAGAACGGGATTGATTGGTGTTTACAACAATCTAATAATATATTTCTGACGATCAAGTGAAAAAAATAGCAGTTCCTTTTTTTCTTTTTCAAATTTGCACCATATCTTATGTTAAAGACCTTTTAAAAAAAGCTATTAACGTGCTTAAATTATGTTCATAAAAATCTGTTCATTTTTGGTAACTATTTAAAAAAGTTGGCAGTTTTTTTGTTGAAATTAGCACCATATTTTATGTTTAAAAAAAAACTTTTATAATAGCTATCGGTTTTCACATATGATTGATTTATAATCACAGCGAACTAATTAAGTTCTTGGTAAACTGGTCAGCAGATTTCTCAACTAATATGTCGTCTATCAATTTCAGAAATACATTTGAAAAAATTCCTGTTCAAATTGCGGTCATTTAAAGCTGTAGAAGCTAGGAGAAATATATTTAAGGAAACAAGAGAAAGGAAAACAACATAGGGGAAATATTGTTGATTCCCCTATGTTTTTCATATCAGACTCTGACGATGAAATGAAAATTAATGCACATACGTAGGATTTACATTGCATTACAACACAGGAGAACATCAATCATAGAGAAAATAGCGTATAGTTGTCTGTAGAAAGATACTAAGATAGCCAATAAGTCTTAGACAGGTCACACACTGAGGAAGCGAGCGTTAAGTAAGAGGATTACGAGCATGCGCATATCATCTCTGCGTATCCAAATGCAAAAGTATAGGAATTCTCCTCCTGCATGTCTGTCTCTTACCACCTGCTTCCCTAGTGTGTGACCAGCCGAAGCCGTTTGATGCTATGGAAACAAGAAACGGCGCATTTCATAGAGAACAGGGACTAATAATACTTCTCTCTCCCCTGAATCTTTTTCTCCCGCCAACTCGAGTCAAACCCTATTCTAAATAATGATCTAACATCCCTACTTGGAATAGTTAAACCTCGCAACCATAGTCACTGCCTTTTCTCCAGATGAATGACGAGGAGAGTTCTTTCTACAGACAAACTATACAAACATAGGGGAAAGTAGGATAAAGATAACATGAGGAAATGCAGGAAACAACATAGGGAACAAACATAGGAAGAAGTAAGGTAAGTTGAAGAACTCGACGTTTCTCCGACATAATTATAGTGAGCAACAACTGTTAATGCTGTTCTTAAGACACCAGTATTGTGTTAGAAAGGTTACAACAAATAATGTAAATTCAGACTGTTATGTGAACAGTTCAGATTCCGATGCATTTTAGTAATGTGTTTGCAAAATTTTAAGTTCTAAGTGTGAAGTTTGGTTCGACAAAACTGTGATGTGGGGTAAGATAGGTAAAAGTGCTTATTTTATGTCTCAGTACTATTGCTTCGGTTGCGAATCCTGAACACATGCTCGCTGTTCTGAGTGGGACGATAACAAAGTGATCCTGGAAATGCGATTTTTAGGTATAAACTTGATTACCTATAGTCTATCTTAATTTTTGTACTGAACTCGTTAAGTTTTTGTTCCGCTTTATTTGTACCTTTTTCACTAATTGTTTCTCTGGATTTTTGTAAGCAAACCTTTAACTAGGGTGTTCCGATATTCAACCGACAAACTCAGAGCGACGATAAAAAGCACCGAGAAGATGAAAACATAACATAGAATCGCTAATACCATTATAAGTGTTGCTCAAAGTGGTGCCCACCAACGTCACTGCACAGCTTTTAACGACGTAAAAGTGATTCCCGGACACGCTATAAAATGGTAGGTGTGGTTTTTATGCCAGCTGTAGAGAGGGCACTCAACGCTATGAGATTAAACAATGTATCCATTGGGATCACATAAATTTGTGATTTAAGGTGTGATATTAGAAAAATGTCAAAGATTTAGATCCAGTGAACGCGGAGGCCATGCAACATATTCGGTGCGTCGAATGCACTTTCTAGGTTTCTGTTATATCGAGGTAATTACACATTTTAAGAGCTTAGTGTGCAGGGGCACCATCATGCAGGAATCACATACCTCGCTGCACTGCATTTGATGTAGGTACATTTTAGAGGTTACAGGTACAGGTTAGGTACACTGTAAAAAAATCTGGAAAAATTACAATAAAAAGTGCCGGCACTTTATTCCGTAAAATCCATTTTTACCGAAAGATGTTACGTAACAAAAAATTTTATATAAAAATTTTATATTTTATTTTATATACAAATTTTTTTATTTTATATTAATTTTTACAAAAATAATTTCCGTAAAATCCCTGTATCTCTCTAATTAAATAAACATACTGTAAAACTTACAGTATAATATTTTACGAATGATCTACCCAAAGTGCCTGTACTTTATAATTTGATCGGGAATTTCTTACAGTGTACAATCTTCCACTGATCTTCACTTTCTGTTTTCTCTAGATTCATAGGATACATGCTTTTTTCGCAGCTTGCAGCTGTTTCCACGTAGTTTGTGACTTGACATTCTATTGTAAGTTTCAATCTTCTTGATGGTTTTTATTACCCACCCCCTGAAGTTTTGGAACACTCTGTATCTTGATTTATGATAGCCTGTCTGGTAGGGCGTTGAGCTCATGTCCGAGAAGTCGTTAGTTCGATCCCTGCTGCTTTTGAAGACTCTCCTTGTACAAAATGGTAACTAGTGCACACTAAATATGTCGGCGTCACAGAATCGTCCAAGTTCCCATGATAAGTCAATATCTCTGGGGGTACAAGAGCAGAGATAGATCATGATTGAGATTGAGCGGCTCTGGTTCAGGTCGAAATTACGAAGACAACACGAAGAAAACAAGAAAACACGAAGAAAGTTAAGAAAAACAATAAGTTTCATCTATCTTTTAAAACTATTTATGATCAATTTTTAAAATTATCCAGTATAATATTACCTTGCGCACATCCAATGAAATTGTTATGCGGAGTAGTAATTNTGCATCATTGGGCCTATAACATAGTTATATTGTTATATATACTTATATAATATACTATATTACATTCGAATCAGCTCCAGGTATGTTTCCCAGCCCGTCATCAATAGCCCATTTCGCAGCTCTAGTTCGACATAAATAAAAGTACAAAATACTAAGTATTTTGATTTATTCGTCCCCTTACCCACCATTTTATCCAACCTATTATAAAGATGACGAAAATTTCTTTCTTCTAGAGAAAAAGAATAACTTTTCTATTTTTATTTTATTGCTTAAAAAAAAATTAATTCCAGTTTTCTTTTTCATAAACAAAAAGCGCTCAAAGAAAACTTTCTGTAAATTTCAGGTATATAAGCTCCTAGGTGAATTTACGAAAAATAAGTTTAAGTTTTTCATCTTATGCCAACTTTTCTTTCGTAATACAAAGCTTTAACAAATAAAAATAAAATCTTTTAGAAATATTTGGTTATTCAAAATAATGAACTGCTGTGCCATTTAAAAACAAGTTCAAAAGCTCAAAATTTTTAAGTGTAAATAATAATATTTGCTATTGTAGACTTGAACCATGCATAATTTAAGTTAAAAATAATATTTTGTTCCAGTAATGACACTTGGCGAAAAACACTAAGCAATTTTCTTATAAAAACGAAAAATTTCTTCAACCTTAATACTGCACTAATGTTTACAGTTTCATACTTAATGTCATAAACTACATTAAAATAATTACATTAAAAAACTACATTAAAATAACGAAATAATTATGATTGATAAACAATAGAAAATTGCGAAACTTTTTTTATGTAAAAACGGAGTACGTATTATACGTATTTTAGCTATTTTGGAAGAAAAAAAATATTTTAAATTAGTTTGAACTTTAAAATTATAAGATGTATGCTATGATATATTTAAAAAATATGGTTTATTAATTTAGAAAAATGAAAAATAAAAAGCTATCGAAAATTCTTTGGTAAAGATCATTCCTTCGAGAGGCACATTTAGTTGTTGTTTACTTACCTTTTAATGATTTGTCTGTTAAGATAATATTCGATGTTTTTTTTTCTCTCTCTCTTAAAATAGATTTAGTTTGATGTATCTGAAAAATAATATTTGGAAATTCCATTCAAAATTACTCTAGAATTTTTTTTTACATAAAACTGAATTCCAACAGCAAAGAAAAAAATAATATAAGAAGTTAAATTAAGAATTTTCTAATTTAAATTCCAAATGACGGACAACAATAAAGTGAAGATTTGGTCTCTCTCTCTCTCTCTCTCTCTCTCTTTCTCTCTCGTAACTAAATATAAAAGCACCGTTTGTAATTACGAATTTAAATAGAAAAGAAATCTGGATTGGGTAGCTAGATTATTATTTTATAACCGTCGTTGAACAGCCGTCCTAATTTTAGGGTTTACGACTGTCAAAGTAGCCTTGTAATTTTGAACCCAAATCAGAAGACAAGGAAACTCCTGGATCAAGCATCAGGAGAAATTTACCTTCGTGGTGGACTTTTTGATGGAACTAACACGCATTTGCGTTACATGGAGACGAAAACCACCCATGATAGGCCTAGCAGCAAAGGGACTCTAACCCTTGATTCGTCCACCGCTGAGATTATTTCCCGTCAGTGTTCGGTGCATGCCGGATGCGGATTCGTATCTCTGGGATTCGAACCCAGTTCACTTCCTTGGAAGGCAAACGCTCTATCCCCTGAGCCATCACGCATATATTTTCTGAAATTAACATGGTGATGTATTTCATTCTTCTTTTGGCGTTAAATGTCAAAATTCTTTGCTCTACTATAAAATTATTTTCAAGTCAATAATTATTAATAACTTTCAAGCTGTTTCAAGAATTCTACGCCTATTATTTTTGGAATATTTCTAAAATTCCTGAAGACATACTCATGTCTATAAATTAAAAATAATCACAGGAAAGTTTTAGTTGCAGAATTATCACACACAATTTCAAGAATACTATGCGAATTGCAGGAAGCCACCAGATGCTGTTGATAGTAAGATGAAAGAGAGATGATGTGTATAAGGTGTGGTTGCTAAGAATTAAAATTGTTCACAACCGAATAGTTATGACACAGGGGACTCATGTGGCTGATTTTTTACGGGATAGAATTATCGGCTGTTTGTAGTACGAGCATTCTCTGATGGAAGTATTCAAGGAACTTGGAATTGCTCAAAGTGTGATCTCTAAGCTTTAGCAACGATTTCAAGATTGATTGTAATGTCAGCAGACGTTACAGAATAGGTAGCCTCAGAGTTACAATGCTGAATGAAGACCGGTGTTTGACAGCGACTGCCAAGAGAAACAAACACGGAACACTGCATCCGACCTGTCTTATCTATTATCTGCAGATGTGGGTACTACAATTTCAAGGCAAACCGTGTACAGACGTTTGATAAATATTGGTCAATATGCTCGCAGGCCTTTCAGATCTGTTCCGTTAAGGGCAACTCACTGTTGCCACTTATTATCCTTAAGTAATTGTTGCAATGTGGGCATCGTCACAGTCGGCTCGCATGGTCTTCTCCGGCAAGTTAATGTTTTCAACAATTTTAAGCTATTGTCATTATTATGTAACTGTTAATTATGCCGCTTGCCAATATCAGCAAGCCTGCTTGAAATCAAGCGAAAGTTTAAGGCAGAGGATGCATTTCTTGTTTATTTCAGTGGCGTCATCTATGGTCAAGAATGCGACTTCAGCCACACCCATGTTACAGTCCGTTTAACGGAGATCATCCTATCATACTCCATTCATTCATCAACAAATCTTAATTTTGACCTGAACCAGAGATGGATCAATCTTCAATTCAGTACCCCCAGACGCATTGATTTGTTATGGGAACGTGGAGGATTTCGTGACCCCGGAAGATTTAACGGGCCCTGATCACCACTTAATACACGGGGATTCTTCCGCAGTAGGCATTCGAACTCACCTTCCCCCATACACGAGTCCAACGTCCTATCAACCAAGCTATGCCGGCTGACAACCTAACTAAAGCTAGATATCTGAAACTCTACTCGTTTTAAAGGTGTTTTTCTGAGAGAAAAAATAATAATTTATGTAAAACAGTAATTTAAATTAAAACGAAAATATGTACTAAAATGTAAAATGAATGGAGAAAAGGCATTTATTCGTTTCTGATAACTGTTAAAAATCGCCAAACTATTAATGGCGTAATTGATGCTGAATTAATTTTGGTAATTAGTACTACTAGTATTGTAATAATAATTGTTATTTTAATCGGTACTAAATATGCTTAATATAGGTATTCAATGTATGTACGTGGTAATAGGTTATCATGGCCCTAGAGTGGGATAAATTCTAGAAAAAATTACTTAATCTGGTAAATATTGACTGTAATGAGTTGGCCTTGAGCCATAGCATCATGTCGAAAAATTTGATTTTAATTAATATTTATTCAGATAGAATGAACTTCTAAATAGTCATTTCGTTTTATCTAATCGTAAAAAGCGATAGAAAATACAGGAAATTGTAATGAAAATATTTGAATTTTTTAATACTGATTTATTAATGTTTTACTTACTCCCCCACACCAGGAATGGGTAATCAACTAGTATTTACAAAAAAAAAATATATATATATATACGAGTATTTGGATCACGATAGCATGGTTCAGGGAGAAATAGTTAAACGATTTACTGGAATTACAGTTCGTAAATTTGACATGCTACTGCATTCTTTGTATGCTGCTTAAAACTATTCATCATATTTCCAGTCAATTGAGACAAATAGTTTTTCCTTTTCCGAACGGCGAAATAATGTGTAACCTTCGACTTTGTCATCGAAGGTGCGTTTTGCACGTGACATTTGCAAAATTAAAAATAGCAAATAAGTTATATTGTATGTTATTAGCTCAAGTCACACAAAGCAAAACCTCTCTTCCTTCCTCCTCGAATCACTTCAGTTATTTTTTTTTTTTTTAAAGTTCTAAACAATGCATTGCGTGCATCTTGTTTGCGCACGGCACTTAACTTCAAGAATTGCTTTATCTCGAGCATGGAAACAAATTATTTTCTTGAGTCTAACTAAGGTCAAGTATCTCAGATAATTATCATTAGAAAAATATGAAATTCAATACACATTGCAACATTTAACTTTCTACACTCACTTGACTTTTCTGACGATATTTATTTTCCTGACTCTAACTTAGGTCATCTATCACAAATAATTATCATTAGAGAAATATGAAATTCAATACACATTACAATATCTGTTCCTAAAATATACTTAGTTACTTTATGTACTATTTATTACTGAATATTTTCAAGTAAATTTTGATTAAAATTCCAAGTAATTATTACCAAAAATTATAATAGTAACATGAAACATTGAAACTTCATGTAATTAGTTTATTTATATTAAAATTAAAATAATTTCTTTTATCGTATACACAAACAAGGCAGATATTTTCTTCTTTTTTAATACCCTAGTCCAAAAAATTTAAATTAATATTATCATCATGATTACTAAGAAAGATTAATTCTTCAGGGTTTATATATATATATATTTGGTCAAATGTGGTTAAATGGCTGTTTATATATACTCAAATTAATTATCAGATATTACCCAAATTTATTGCTAACTCTTACAGAAAACACCCAATTAAATTATGAAAAACACGCAAATTATCAGTAGAGAATAATGAAATTCAATAACATACCATTATTTGTGATTCTGATTGTTTTATGAAATAAATACATTTTCTATACGATATGATTAATTAAAAGTTAGTTATGAAAGTAGCAAGTCCAAATATAGAATTTAATCCATTTGGAAAACTGAATATTTATTTTTTTTGTTCAAGCAGTGCTTTAAATTTTTACTAACTCTGGATTAAAGAGGACAGTGTAAACAAACTATTTAAAAATGCTCAAATTAATTGTTACTTATTACTGAAAACACCGAAATTTATTGCTAACTTGTACGAAAAACATTCAAATTATCCTTACAGAATTATGAAATTCAATATGCATTGCATTATTTGTGATAAAAATTTTCGCCATTTCATGAAATAAATATAAATAAAATGTTTAATGTATTTAAAAAAACTGATTATTTTTTTTCAGTTCGTAACAACTCTTCAAAGGTTAGTGAGAGATTATGTTAAATGACTACTTGAAAACAGCCAAACTGGTTATTTAAGTGCTATTGAATATACCCGTTGAAATTTATTATTGCTTAAAAACGCTCAAATTATCATTGAAGATAAATAAAATTCCTTTGAAGCAGCAGTTTTCGTTTAAAAAGTCTGGTCACGTATACATTTTAGATTTGATTCGTAGTAATGGAATGCGCTTAAAAGTTATTAACAAGGCAAAAATTCAAAAATTAGTTTCCAAAAGCCTCAAAATTGAAATGATTATTAGAAGAGTATGCTGAATGTATTTTTAGAAAATACTCAAATTGAATAATTGTTACTGATATCGTCATTATTGCAAAATGAGTTTACTCTTATAAATTGACTAGATATTGGCTTTACAATTTTTAATCACGAGGTATTTAAAATTCTACGCATTTAAATTGGCTGACCAGTATATTGCCAGAAGATTATAATTCAATACAAATAAATGATTTCCTTAGTGTTTGGCAATATATTTAAACTCAAATAGTTATGAAAAATGTTAAAAGGCTCAAAACTACAAATAACTCTTAAAACACACATTTTAACTTTAGTTAGATTTCCAAAGTTTTCTCACTTTAACAGTTGCCAATTTAAATCGACAGTTTCCGTCAGTAAAACTTGGTGACCATTACTAAAAGAACAATTTAAATCATTATAACTTAGCCTAATTTATCCAAATATTATGAAACATAAATTTATCTTTCATATATTTTTACTACTTTCATATTTGTTTAAAATAAGATTGAAAAAACAAGTAAAAAGATTGCATCGGTTTTTGCACTTGGAAATTTAAAACAGATTTGAAAATAACAGAAATTATTTTAAAAAAATTTCCGCCAATTATCTCCAACTATTCTTTCATAAACTCATTAAAAAAGCT
The DNA here is from genome assembly GCF_043381705.1 of Parasteatoda tepidariorum. Lineage (NCBI taxonomy): Eukaryota > Metazoa > Arthropoda > Arachnida > Araneae > Theridiidae > Parasteatoda > Parasteatoda tepidariorum. The sequence goes on from NC_092208.1 coordinate 79,158,859, forward strand.
AAGAGAAATAAGATGCGCAATAAAACCTGATATATCTTTACTATTTGACCGGAAGAAATATTGTTGTACTTATAATTTTAATGGTTGTTAAAATAATATTGAATATTCTATCGTGAGAACTTCTTATTTTATTTTTATTTGAGGATAATAAAAAGTCTTTACGATATCCTACTTGTTGTTTATCTTTTAAAAATATATTGTAATACAGTTTAAGTGTAGCAATTAATTTGTTCTAACTTACTATTAGATTATTAATTATTGTTAGTTTTGATTGTCCTAGCAGACTTTTTAAGCTTTTCAAAATATCAAGAGACTTAATATTATAAGAAATAATTAATATAATAAGAAATATTTAAAAAAGTAATTAATAATTAGTATAATAAAAAATTAATAATTAATATAATAAAAAATAATTTATATAATAAGAAATATTTGAAAAAATAATTAATAATTTACATAATAAGGAATAATTAATATAGTAATCCATGATCCCAGGTCTAATTTCAGATTTGTTTTTCAATGTTTCACTACCTAAATCATTTAAAATCATAGGGTTTAACCTTTATCTCATAGAAATCTTATTCTGGCCCTATTTTACAGTATAATATGAAATATTTCAGTTTTATTTATTTTATCCCTTTGTATACTTTATCTTATCCCTTTTATTTATATTATCCCTTTGACGAAGAATTTTTACTGTACATATTTTTCCTACTTTTTTCAATATTTTTCATAATTTATCATTATTTTGACTAATTTAGGTCAAAATAAGAGTAAATTATTATGTTTAACATTATTATAGTTTATAGTTAGGAAATACAGAATGGGACTACCGTGTTTTTTTTCTGTGCTGAAAAAAAAATTCCAAATACGTCTCACTTCCTAACAATTATTTTTCAAATCTGCTTTTATTTCGGTCTTTGTTAAACATTTATTCATCATTGAAATTTCTTTAATTTACAAACTCAGTTATTAATAATTTTTGAATCTGAATGGAAAAAAAAATCCATCTTCTTTTTCTGGATTTTATATTTTACTAGAAATATAATTCCGACAATCTGACAGATTTTTAGCTACAATTATATTTTTAAAAAATGCTCTTAAATACATAAGATTAACTATTAGACAATTATTAAAAATACCAAAATATTTTTTTACTTGTAGTTAGAGCGTCAGAAAAAAATAAGCAGCTGAGTCCAATCTGCGTTTAAAGGTCAAACAATCAAAAACTTTTTGCTCCTTAAAAAAAAAAAAAAAAAAAAAAAAAANAACGCTTTTAACGGTTTTTTTCATTATTAAAAATTAATAGAGAATGTTGTATAGTGCACACAAAAAACTGGAACCCTAAATAACTTTTGATATAATAACCGGATCTTCACGTTCTATGACTCAATATACAAAAAACGTGCTTTCTCTGAATAAACATACCTTTTTTCCGATGGATCGGGATTTCTAATCCTCAATATATAGGGGTTAGCTGCAATCTGGGAAATATGTTTCCAATAGTTTGGTCAAGAGAGCTTGAAATTTCGAGCCTCCTTAAAGTTAATTTTACTTTTTGCATATTTCGCTATATCTCGAGAACTTTTTCAAGTGAATTGAAACATTTTTGCACGCATTCATAAAATTCGCATGCAAAATATAAATTTTAGTCAATATTTATTATTTGTCATTTTCTTTAACGATGCTTAAAATTTTTTTATTTGTAAGATAGATAATTTTTCAATCATTTTAAAGAATCTTATTTTAAATTTAAAAATGCAATATTTGAGCAAAATCGATCGAATAGTTCTTAAGAAATCGACTTTTTCGAAATTCAATTTTTCAGGAACTTTTCTTCCAAATGCAAACTATTGGGACCATATTTCCCAGATTGCTTTTTCCCCCTACATCTCGAGGGTCAGAAATCTGAATACGTCGAAAAAAATGAATGTTTATTCAGTGAAAGTGCGTTTTTGTGCCTGATTTCATAACTCAAAATATCGTCTGATCTTATTAATTAGAATATTTGAGGTCACCCTCTAGAATCATTAAAATTGAGTCCTTGAACGTGAAGATCCGATTATTAAATCAAAAGTCTTTCAGTATGATCTTTTTTTCCCGCTCATTGTTTGTATTTCTAAGATTACCTTTACGTTTAATAATTAACATTTTTTTAAGTAATGCGTTTTGTGTAAATGTTCTTAAAAAATGATCTATTTATAAATTATGCAGCCACAAATTGTTAAAAAAATCCCAGTTTGTTAAAAAAAAATGTCGGCTAAATGGAGTGAAATGATAGAAAATTCCGAATCTTACATTATAATTTGTATAACAGCAGAAATTAAAAATAAATTACAGAATTGAAAAGAAGAATACATTTGTTGATGATACTAGCGAAAATGATCTAATACTACAAAAATGTTAAGAACTTTAAAAAAAATGTTGAAGAAAAAAAGAAAAAAAAGGTTATTCACTTGCATACATAATTTAATTTGACAGTGATTGACTACTTATCACAATGTTATTGATTCCCGTGGCACAAAAACAAATGCTACGTAAAATGATTCAAAACATCCATTATTTAATTATTTTTCTTAATAACATTTTCGTCAGCAACTGAAAAAAAAAGAAGATAAAATCAATGTTTTTGCAAACAATATTATTATTAACCTGCGATAAGAAAAAAAAATTCTTAATAACCTGGAAGTGTAAATTATTACTTTTGGCAACTACTTGAGGTCAATGAGCCAAACTGAGATTTAGTTAATTGATACCATCATGATATTAGTCGGAATTAGAGGTTGTCAGTTGTAGAGGGATGTCCCATAGAATTCTTTTTTTTCCTTCTCCTCTTCTCGGCGAAGATGGCTATGGCGAGTTTTCGTTATTCCTTAAATATGAAGAGAGTGATAGAGCGAAACAATTTAATTGATCTTGACATTTGGTTTAGTCCACTAAGGGTGAAGGTTTTACGGAAAATGCTACTTAGCTCCAGGGAATGTAAACAATTGTTAAAGGAATGCATCGGGCAGGTTACGGAAAAAAGGATGAAAAATCAACATGGTTGAGCTGGTGGCCCTTCTATGCGTTATTTGTATATTGTGAGTTTGTTTCCGGAAATTCTCATATGAAGGGTGTTGGTACGATATTTTGATATAAGCAATTTTCATATTATTCTCACAACAATTTCCATATAATTGTTTTCAATTTTCATATTCATCCGCAATTTTCATATTATTGTTGTATTGGAAGGTTTCTCAGTTGTTTATATACTAAAGATTGGATTGATGTGCATAGGTTGAAATTTCCTATATTGTAAATTATATGTAATTTACTGAGTGAATTATTTATTTAATTTAAATCTGATTATAAACATGTGGTATGTCTGCCGTTTTTTTACAAAATAATATAAGTTGCTATAAAACTTATGAGAACTACGAAATATATTAATTTAAAATCTTGCGATTAAATTTTCTTTCATTTCGAATGTTTATAATAATTTAAAACTTTCTAAATGAAAATAAAATTACGTTGTTTTTGTTTTAAAGCACAAAGTTTTTGTACATTTTTTTTAAAATTTCTTTTATTTTAAATTAATTTATAATGTAATTATAGTTGTACACACACACACACACACACTCACTCAG
>NC_092208.1:79163603-79179176 GCF_043381705.1 Parasteatoda tepidariorum
AGTAAAAAATGCCAAATTATATATATATTATTGTTGCTATGCTTAAACGTGCAGAGTTTAGTTATTACAATCATTTAATCCAGCCATTATAACGTCTGCAGTGACGATGAAGTTCGTTCCAGCATAAATGGCAATTCAGGCTGGTGGCGAATTTGATATAGTAAAATATAATCTATCAACATCCTTCCTTGGTTTGATAATATCTGGGTAAAAATTATATTACTGTATATTACGATATCAAAAAGGACTAAACTCAAACAAAATTATTTCGGTCACATAACATGTTATTTAATATCTATTCTAATTATCTCATAGGAGAAGGACTTGTTTGAAGAAAAAAAATAGAGCGTTACTTTTTTCGAGCATATGATAAATATGAAAAGTGTAAAAAGTGAAACATGCAATTTATGCTTATTACCGGTAGTGGAATATATCAAAATTTAACGAAAATATATCATTCAGAAAACCCATCCAAACTGTAATCTAGATTTGATTCCTACTCTTATCTTTATGATAAGGTATCCCTAAATACATTTGGACATAATAAACTACGCCATTAAGCATGCTTTTACGACTACGTTCCTCTGCATAAAACTACTCTCCGCTATGCTCCGGAAGAAGGAAGAGATGGACATAACACATCCTTACAAGAGACCCGGCATCACGCTATGTCGTTATGAGGAACAATAAAGTTCATAAAATGAAAGGGATTTAGGAAGGATCATCTCGTTACAGCGCACTTTCCCCTCCAATGAAATGCTTCCTCCCCTCTCGAGATTAGCGAACTTGACCGAAATTGAATCGTGAGTGTTTGATAGGGGAGCATCTGCCAGAAACAAAAGAACGTGTTAACGGGCATCATAATCGAGCAGCAATTGTTAGGGAAAGGATTATAGTCTTGAAAAATCATACACCGAAAAGAAACATAGCTAACAGGCAAAAGAAGCAAAGGAGTTATTAAAGAAATATATGATGTTCCAGGAATCCATGTTAAGAAAAACAACATGGGTGCACCCAGGAAGTATTTCCTCGTCATTAAGGAACTGATACACGGAATTGAAAGAAACATATTTTACGTTTTATTAAGTAACAATTGGAAAACGGAATTCTTTTGGTAAGAGCGGAATTGAGGTAAATGATTCAGTGCAGGGGCGATGAAGTGTTTGACGCTGAGATTTATTTAGTGGATTCTTCAACCTTGCTGTGTTCAGAAATTAACAATATAAGGTGTTCTAGGAATCCATATTCAGAAAAACAACATGGGTGCACCTAGGAAGTATTTCCTCGTCATTAAGGAACTGATACACAGAATTGAAAGAAACATATTTTACGTTTTATTAAGTAACAATTGGAAAACGGAATTCTTTTGGTAAGAGCGGAATTGAGGTAAATGATTCAGTGCAGGGGCGATGAAGTGTTTGACGCTGAGATTTATTCAATGGATTCTTCAACCTTGCTGTGTTCAGAAATTAACAATATAAGGTGTTCTAGGAATCCATATTCAGAAAAACAACATGGGTGCACCCAGGAAGTATTTCCTCGTCATTAAGGAACTGATACACAGAATTGAAAGAAACATATTTTACGTTTTATTAAGTAACAATTGGAAAACGGAATTCTTTTGGTAAGAGCAGAATTGAAGTAAATGATTCAGTGCAGGGGCGATGAATTGTTTGACGCTGAGATTTATTCAGTGGATTCTTCAACCTTGCTGTGTTCAGAAGTTAACAAATTAACGAACTTGAAGATCGGATTGTTATTGAAGTATTGACCCTCCAAATGTTAGTATTTGCTTCATTTTCAAACATTCAGCAAAAGATTTTCCTGCATCAAAAATTGTTTACTTTTAGTGAAGAAAGTGAGGCATTGGAGGAAATTTTCAGAGCAATTTTGCTACGGTCCCTATGTTTGGATGAAAGGGTTAGGCCTGCGGTTCACAATCTGGATTTTTTTTTTTAAAGAAATTTCAAAAGTAGCGCCTGTTTTTTTCCAGGTAAAATAAAAAAAGTAGAGCTATCTGTAACTTTCGGAAAAAGTGAAATTGAGGTAAATGATTTAGTGCATACGGATGAAGTGTTTGATTTCGAAATTTATTCAGTGAATTGAATTGTTGTGTTCTGTTCGGAACTTAACAAATGCTTGAATGATTGACCTTATTGTTGCAGAAGTATCAATCCTTCAAGAGTTAGTCGTAGCTTTATTTTCAAGGAAGATTTTCCTGCATTAAAAATTGTTTACTTCTACCGGAAATGTGAAGCATTGAAGGATATTTTCAGTGCAATTTTTCTAGAGGTCCTCTGTTTGGAAGAAAGGGTTAAACCTGCGATTCTTAATCTTAGGATTTTAAGGAATTTCTAGAGAAGTTCTTGTTATTTTTAGGCAAACTAAAAAAAGTAGTATATCTCTTATCACTCCACATTTAACAATAAATACAAAACTGAAAGTCCCGCAGTGGACTGATCGTTAAGATACGGTTCCCAGCAGATCACCGAAGTCACGCATCACTGACTGCGGTCAGCGTCTTGGTGGGTGACCACTTGGATCAGTCTGCGTAGGGACCGAGGGTGTGGGGTATGGGTCCTCCTTAAACTGTTCTACCGTTAAAAGCTCGACTTCGTGTGCAGGTCATCGGGGGTGCCCTCCCCTCTGCGGAGGATCAAAATTGTGATGGCATGTCTTCGGATCATCCTCAGGGATGCTTCCTAGACCGTCGCCAATAGGCCATTGTGAAGCTCTAGTGCGACGTAAATTAACTACAGCAGCAACAAAACTGAAAAGTTAATTTAACTGAATCGATAGCTTCAATGCCCTCGTGATAAAATTACCAAATGTTTCCACATTTACCACATTTTATTGCATATTATAAAACCATATACTATTATTAATTTTACCAAAATCATTACAATAGCGCTTTTGTAAAAATTACCAAGCTTTTTGGTGTCACTGTAAATTACTGTTTTGGTGTAAATTACCAAGCCCATAGAATCTGAAGCAGGGTAAATTTTACCACATTCTGGTATTTTTGACTATACTTTTTTCTCAGTGCGGACCGAGTAAAACAAAAGGTACCATGGAAGATTGATCCATTCCATGATACATTCTAGAACCAGAATACCTGATAATTAAAAAACTAGCGAACAGTCGTATTATATTAAGCAAAATCCTTATGGATCTTATAACAAAATCTTTACTCTCTATTACATATATACCGGATCAAGTGAAATAATCTTATCTAAGAATCTTTTTGTAAACTCCGAATGAGCAGTTTTCCTATAATAAAAAGATGAATTTTAATTAAGTTTTATATGCGATTGTATCAACATTATTTTAATGCTTGTTAACCCTTTGACGCAGAATTTTATTTAAACTTATTTTTCATACTTTTTTTTTATTATTTTGTATTGATTTAGGCCAAAGTAAGTGAAAAATATTATATTTAGCATTTTAATAATTTATGGTAATGAAATACAGCCTGAAACATTGGTGTCTTTTTCTGCGTTAAAGGTAAAATCCACAAAACACGGCTCTCTCCCAAAACAATAATTTTTCAAATTTTCACTTATTTGCAGATATTTGGATTTAAGAGAAACAGTTATTCATCATTGAAATTTCTTTTATTACAAAATCAATTATTAATAAAATTTCGATTTTCAAACTACATTTTTTGAATTTTATATTTTAGTACGAATACAGTTCTAATAGTGTAACAGATTTTTTTAGTAAATATTAGACTGTTTTTTAAAAGTAAAAATTGCCAAATTATATTTTTGCTTGTAAATCAGAGGGTCAGAAAAAATATGTATGTAAAAGGGACCCCTGTGTCCGATCTGCATCAAAGGGTTAAATGAGCTACATTTTTTTTAGTTTTTTGGCAAATTGAGGAAAATAAAAAACTCGTAAGAATGAACCAATCTCGACAACATTAATCCTTTCGTGGATTGTATTTTATTCGAATAAGGGTTGCATCCAGAATTATTAAAAATAATAACAATAATAATAATTTATTTTTTTCAATGAGTTTTCTCAGAGAACATAAAATGAGCGATATTCTGTTTTTAAAAAAAAAGGAAACTCAACAGGTTTAGTTGTTATATTTCCTCTGATAACCACAACAATTTTTCTTTAAAAATATTGCTTTTAAATTTTTCTTAGAAGACAAATTGAATTTCTCGGGAACTTCGATGTTTTTACGAAAAGACTGTAATTAACTCTCAGTGCTGTAAAAATCTAATTACGGATAAAGGAACTGTAATCAAATCGGAGAGATTGGAGGTTAAAGGTTCTCCATTCCAACTTATGAGTTTATTCGGTTACGGTTTATTGGTTTATTTTATGAACGAGCAGTTGACGCTTAGATTTTGAATATTGAAGGCAGTCCATTTTACTAAGATACTTTTAAGTAAAAAGTATTGAAGGATCAAAACCAAAAATAACTATATTAAATACATGTTCAGAAAAAAAATGCTTCAACATCGATCCATCATATGGTGTAAATTTATTGCACCATGAACATATCATTGAACCATATTGTGGTTCAAGAAGACCACGTAGACGAACTAATTTCACCAATAGTAGGCATGGCTCAACTCCGAATCCAATTAATATACGGTATTTATTTGTTTTCTTTTCGAAAATTGAGGGAACTAGAAGAAAAGGGAAACCAGCTACAAGATGGTTGGATAGTGTTGAGAAGGACTTAAAATTGTTGTAAATAAACAGGTGGAAAAATCTAGCTCAAAGACAGCTAATTGAGAAAGCCTTGGCCTGCACTAGGCTGTAGTGCTGACGAAGAAGAAGATTTATTTGTTTATTCTAATGATTTACTGGTAAAATAACGATTAATAACTTCAATACCTATTTTTTTTAAGAAAAAAAATTAGACAATGTTAGCAGAAATAAGAGTGTGAAATGATCATAATGAATCAGAGAAAAAAATATAAGGTTGGAAGTTTACCTAAATGTATGATATTAATTTATTATACACAAATTTAAAACTTGTGTATAATAAATGAATATCATGTGGGGGAGGGATGATATTCATTTGTTATAAACAAATTTAAAACTTTTAAATTGCGATCCTTGGCACTTGAATTGATTGCTATTTTTTCCTTTTAGTGGTTTGTACTTAATGCTTAAACCTAATTCTTATTCACAATAAAACGTCTCATATTTTTCAGGAGTTCCCTTGTCTTCTACATTGGGTTCAAAATTAATAGAATACGAAGTTGAACTTTGATACAGAATTTGGTCTTCTGTTCAACGCAGATTATGAAGAAAAAAAATTTAAAAAATGGCAAATTGTGCAGCTTTAGTTGGATGTAAATAAAGCAAAGTACTAAAAACTAATATACTGTGTCTTTTTCATATTGATAAAGTTTTATATTAATGTCACTAAGAAACACCTTTTTTGTTGCATTTATGAAAATATTTGACCGTACCTAATTCGGTTTTGGGGATTTCAAATTTGAAATTAGTTTTACTTCTAAAGCTAAAGATTTTTTTTAAAATGAAATTTTTAGTCTATATTTTGCCGAAATGTGCAAGTTTAAAAACGTTATATATAGCAGGGAGCCGTGCAAATGTTGCGATCATCAGGATTAAAATGGCACAGGGATCCATACCCTACGTGGTTAAGAGTGCTTACAGGTTTTGAGCTATTCAAAAGCACACGAAAAATCAGTTCATAAAAAATAGCACTCCTAGCGACGTATGAGGACATTTCCGGGAGTGGTTTTCTATGCAATTTTAATCCTGATGATATGTTCTAACTCCCCAAGAAGTTTGTCGCAACATTTATGCAACCCCTGTTTTATACACATAAGGTTTTTAAACTCGTACATTTCGTCCAAAAATGTCAGCTTAAAAAATAATTATAGATTGGAGAAGGAAATCGATTTCATAATTGTAATCAGTGACGTAAAAATTCCTCACACTATTGTATTCCTCACACTATTGTACTCCTCACACTATTGTATTGATATATTTTGATTTGGCTGTATTGATACAATATTAGAAAGCACTCTTTTTTGTGGATATAACCGTGTGAGCTGATGAAGAGGCTATATCTTTTTTTCTTTATTTTGTTTTCTGAAATTTTAATGTTTTTTTTGAGAATACATAGAAAAAATTTTTAAATGTTAATTAAAATTTTTTTATTTTTATAATTTTTTATCTTCTCTTTTCATCTTTAGGNATTTTCCTTCTTCTCTTTTAGTTAATCTTTATTATTTTCCATGTTTTCTCAATATATATATATATATATATATATATATATATATATATACAATCTTTCCTTGTAGAGGAAGACTTCTGGATGAGTCAGTCACAGAAGAAAGTAAAACGAAATTTGTAGAGATCAACCTTGACGGAATTATGATTGCAAATTAGTTTGTAGCGTGTTAAGAAAACACTCATAAAACAGATTTACAGCAACTGACTCCTGGTGCATCTCGTAAAAAGAAGCAATTTTAAAATTAATCATTAAGCATCTGGCAACAGGATACTTAACCGTTAGAGTGAATAAACTTCAAAGAAGAAACAGAAGGTCATTTGGAATCATCAGAGACAATACAAATGGACCCGTATGCTTGCCCGCAGGCGTCGTATCATCCATTTTTAGGTATAATAATGACGCCTAGTCAGCAAGGAGTTATGAAACTAATCAAATGCACCGGAAAAGTACAGGCAGTAGCGGAGATGCTTTATTTCATTTAAGTTTAGAATGAATCTTTGTATTTTTATGATACTTCTATTACGAAGAGAAAGTTGTAACGGCGATGGGTCATTAGAGATGAGTAATTTTTTCTTCTTTCCGTTCCCGACCCATTGTCTTGTCGAGATGGTTTTTTTGAATCCGTTAAGAGAAAGTGTAAAAAAATTCTTCCCTGTGATGATACAATTACATTACTGTATTTTCCAGCACTACATAATCATGATTATTTTACTGGAAACTACTATATTTTCGGAAGATGAATTATATTTTTATTTTTATTGTTCTTCTGGTGTTATTGAACAAGATGATTAGACGAAGGTGATCCTAAAATGTATAAGGTTGAAAAACTGATCATGGGCAACATTTGTTTGAAAACAGAAAGAAGCATTGATGACCTAACAATAAGAATAACAACAAAAACTATATCAGTGTTAACTATAATTATTATTAACTATTAGTTTGTTTATTTAGGAGGGTGAATACATCGTTGAGAGTGAATCGTGCTGCACACTAATGGACAGTCTATAATATAGAGCTGTGACAAATTTTCTTTTATAAAAATTTAATATAAAATTGATGAAGCTCTAAATTCTAATTTTAACTGTGATGAAACTCTAAATTCTAATTTTAACTATGATGATACTATAAATTCTAATTTTAAATTCTATTTAGGATTTTAAAATAAAAGACACAAATCTATGTATTGATATATTGTCCTTTGACTATATTAACACAAAATTAGAAAGCACTCCTTTTTACGACTATAATTGTGCAAGCGGATGACCAGATTAAATCTTTTCACTATTTTGTTTTTAATAATTTTTTAATGAAATTTTTGTTAAACATCATTTCAAAATATTTGATTTTAATAATTTTTCTTCTTCTCTTTTCATTAATCTTAATTAGATTATTTTCTTAACATTAACTTTTCTGACTATTACGTGTATCATCTTTTATTGTTGTTATCAATGTTAGTGTTACTAAATACCGAAGATAGTGACAATTACTTAACATGAAAAGTAGTTTAGAGGAACATTCCTGGTGTTTCACTTCGCTATTTTTGGAGCAAAGTAGTTGCCACCATTTTTGGTGGGCAGCGAAAATTATTTTTTATAGCTTAATAATTTCCTAACCTCTTCAAAAAACAAATATTAATTAATCTTTAAAGAGAAACATTTCTCCACCTGCACATAAACTAATAAGTGTTGATAAATAATAAAGAAATTTAAAAAAGAAATGTGCATAATTTTCTACTGAAAGTGTATATCACCTTGGTCAAGGTCGACTGATCCACGAAGTGTGGAGTTGAACAGGTAACGGAGTGTTATACGCTCTTCCATTCAAAGTAGCAGAAAATGAATAAAAGTTCAGAGATAATTTGAAAGTTTAATGCTTCCACTAAATATACATATTTACATTAGCTCGGCCACTCATAAAAAAAAACTTTTCTTTCTTTGAAAACATTTGCTTTTACTCTTAGAGATTGCTCTAGAATTTTAAGGTCAGTGTATTTTATTGTGATATTACACAAATAATTTAGAGTATACATTTATTCGCGCAACTGCAAAGAAACCGCATGACCTCATGGAAGTTTTTATTAACAGTGTTTTTCGGAGCTATTTCGCCAAAGGAAATATGAAAACTATAGTTATAAGACTTGACTCTGCAGGCGAGCTAAAATTGTTAACTATAAACACCTTCTTGCCGTGAAGAATTATATAAGCATTGGAACGAATAAATATTTTTCATTTTATTTTATTTTATTTTATTTTATTTTATTTTATTTTATTTTATTTTATAACCGTCGTTGTTTATAATCGACCCGATTTTGAGTTTACGACTACCAACGTTCAACTCCGCAGCACTGCGTTTTTGAGCCCGATCCAGAAGGCAAAGGAACTCCTAAATCAAGAAATTCTGTCTTTGTGGAGGACTTTTCGATGGAACTAGTCCTCATTTGAGTTATATGGGAAAGGAATAAACCACGTAAACCTCCCTTGATTTGTCTGACGGCAAGCAAAGTCTATGATCCGTTTTTCAACAGATTCGGATTTCTGTTTCCCAACAATATAGACTATAGAGGGTAGCCGCTATCTCTAAAATATGGTCCTAATAGTTCGGTCAGGAGAGCGGTTCAATGTTTATTTTATTTTTTAAGTATTTCACCATATCTCAAGAGCTTTATGAGAGAATTGAAAAAAATTCGCGCATAATTAAAAAATTCGTTTATCAAAAGATAATTCCATGCAAAATATTTGATTTAATGTTTTTGCACAAGAGCTCTTATTTATTTATTTTGACTGATAATGCCAAATGCTTCTTCGCAACAGTTTTTAATTCGTGATTATGTTGAATATTGTGGGATAGCAAGTTTTTTTTTTCAAGAACTAAAATTTAAATCGAGATTTATAATTCATTATGCGTGGGTGTCAATATTTTTTATAGTTTCGAATAATGACTCCAAATATTTTCTATATACAAAATTCGCACTACTGGAAGCTGAGACAATAAAAAGAAAACAATAAGTTGATTTATACGAATTAAAATATTGAGTCTGAGTCTGGACGTCATTTTTCTAGACTTATGCTTAAAACAAGATGCGAAAACAAACTTAAGCAGATGGAGATCACAAAGACAGAGTCATTTATCTATTACAAAAGAAAACACAAATTACGGAAAACAATCAGTGTGTTTTTCTTTCTATAAATTACTTAATATTTCGTATCTTTAGTAAAAAAGAAATGTTTTAAATTTTGTTGTAAGATAAGCATTATTTCTTGATTAATGATTAATTGATTAATGATTAATGATTCAAATTATGTGAGAAAATGCTTCTTTTTTCACCTCAAGTTTTTTTTTTGTTAGTTTAAAATAAATTGGGTTCCCTTTTTTAACTTCATGGTTCCTGAAAATACTTTCAAATAATTTTAAATTTTATATTCTGTTTTAGTTTAAAGAATCCAGAGGCAAAAAATTCAATTTCTTTTAAGAAGAATCTAAATACATTCGTCATCATGAAATCTAGATTTATAAAAGCAAATGTAACATATTGCACACAATTATTGTTTAACTGGGAATCAAAGTCGAGACTATAAAAATATTATATTTAAGCAAAACCTTGTAATAAAATTTTTGGAAGTCCTTCGGTGTTTATATGCTAACTAAGAAATAGGTGTTTTTAGAGCTTTTTTTAAGGCTCAAATGAATATTGCTCTATTTACTTCAAAAAACTTGGTTTCTGTATTTCATCAATTAAGAGTGTTACTTTTTCCTCATGTTAACGAGTCTGGCTTTTAATTATTTATGTATGAAGGTATTGAAAATCAATGTTTTTGCCTGAAGTAGTGTGACAATTAAGAACGTTACCCAACACCTCCTGGAAGAGAGAAGGCCTCCCCACTGATCAATTTAGTAGTCCTACATAACAAATGTAAACTGCCGCCTCCCTACTTTTTTTTTCTTCCAGACGTGGACACGTACTTTGGTCTGCAAAACCCTTAACCGTATAGTCCACGTCTGGACGACAGTCTAGCTCGCACAATACGTGGCACATAAGTAAACCATTACAAAATTCATAACTGCACCACAATTACAAAGCACAATTGCGCAATACAGATGACAATAATGTGTATCACATTAGTTAAATTAAAAATAATAATAATAATAATAAAAAATGAAGCAAAGAGAACAATGAATGAAGCGAATTTTGTTATATACCGCCTCCCCACTGACCAATTTAGAAGTCCGCAAAACAAATGTAAATTGCCGCCTCCCCACTGACCAATTTAGTAGTCCCACATAACAAATGTAAACTGCCGCCTCCCCACTGATCAATTTAGTAGTCCCACATAACAAATGTAAACTGCCGCCTCCCCACTGACCAATTTAGTAGTCCCACATAACAAATGTGAACTGCCGTCTCCCCACTGATCAATTTAGTAGTCCCACATAACAAATTTAAACTGCCGCCTCCCCACTGACCAATTTAGTAGTCCCACATAACAAATGTAAACTGCCGCCTCCCCACTGACCAATTCAGTAGTCCCACATAGCAAATGTAAACTGCCGCCTCCCCAATGATCAATTTAGTAGTCCGACATAACAAATGTAAACTGCCGCCTCCCCAATGATCAATTTAGTAGTTCGACAAAACAAATATAAACTGCCGCCTCCCCACTGACCAATTTATTAATGTGACATAACAAATGTAAACTGCCCGATAGGAAAAAATAAGAAAGATGTCACAGCGTTCGAACTACCGAACAGCGCAGTGGGGCAAAAAAATATGACAGATGTCACTATGTTCGAACTACTAAAAAAAGGTATTTCTCGTTTACAGTAACCTGTGCAGATATCTTCTAGGAGGTGCTGCATTACTATCTGAACTGTTTTTCTGATTACCAGAACGAAAATTAATAAATCTATAAACTGCGCTTACATTTTCAAATGTCTTTCTTCGGCTATGGCTGGTCAGTGCACTCTATAATTTTAAAAGGGAAACACCCACAAAGAGACATACCGCGTAGTGAATTTTTCGAATCAAACCCTCTTGTGAGTTAAAACACAATCACAAAATTTTAATTCAAGATATATCGACAGGAAAAAAAGAACAGTAGTATTATTTCAAGTTCAACACCCTAAGGCGCTCACTGGTTTGATGTAAAAATATCATAAAATAAAAACTCTCATCGGTTTTTCACAAATAAATTGCTTCAAGCTCGGACATAACATTTATGTCGGATTCTATTTGATATTTAGTTAAAAAAATGCTCGCAAATTGTAAAGCGGAACTCTCAAAGGCAAGCCGACTCTCATAATCTATTAGCTTCGGACAATGTTTGATGAAAATGAAATAGATAGACTACGACTGAAAATGCTACAATTTTGGGCAGTGACCCTATGTTGGCGGCTTTTGGCGACTAACATTGCGGTTTGCTTGCGGCGGTCCAAATATAATTTTTTCAATAATATCTAATTGATGCAAGGAAGTTGAAAATAAATTTGTTTCTTCTAATTACTAGTTTCTTGTAATTTGAATGTACGAAATTACAAGGGACAGTCGAGTTTTCTTTGAATAGTAATTACTTTCAAAGTTTAAGTAACATATTACCATTTGCTTTGACCGAGAATGTGTTTTAAATTAGTATTTATTTCAGTTAATTAGAGATAAGAATATTTTTTTAGCGTCTTTGATCAAAAGTATAGGTTTTAAGCCAACAAAAGGAAAAGTGAGTTTTCATTATTAAAAGGTTTAAACTACAATATTTCAAAGGATATAAAATATTTTGATCGAACTGCTGAAACTTAAAATATTATTTTTATTATTATTATCCAGATTATCTAATACGAGGTACATAATGATGGAATTTTTTTTAAAATAAATATATTTTGAAAACTTCTAGTTTAAATTATTTTATTATCCTTTAAATATTTTTCTTTTAATGTTATTCACAAATGTTATGTTAAAAGGTGGTAATCATGATTACGAATGATCTCAATTTGGTAAATTTTTCTGCACAAATTATACATGAGAAATTTCACTTAAAATTTATCCAACACTAGTTTTTTTATAATCAACTAACTGAAATTTTAAAGTATTTATCTGATAAAGTTTCAACTTTTTTATAGAAATTTCTTTCCTAGTTCAATATTAAAAGAAATAAAAAGCAAAGCAATATTAGCAATATAGATTCAAAATGCTTCGTATCATTCTAGTCTTGTTTTAGAAAATTTTCTTCTACCGTATAGAGTTTTTCCGAAGTTTATTTTCCAAGAAATGGAACTAATTAATTTAATATAAATAAACTTTTGTAAGCCTCAAAATATTAAACTGCTTGTTTTTTTTTAAAAAAAGAAGCTTCAACATTACTAAGATTTCTTTCCGATTTTAAAAAACAAGCAATTGAAATTTAAAAAAAAATAGTGCGTGGAGTCCCTCCGAGCGGAAGAAGTGAAACTTCGTAATGTGTAAATGAAAATAGGAAGAGGTAGAAATTGATAACTTTGTTGGAAGTCTCATAAGAAGTATCACTTCAAAAATTTTAATGGAATATTTCTTGCGTTATATAGTGAATCGGCAGTTATATTACGTTATATTACGAAACCAAGTAGTGGCAGTTGGCATATTTCAGGTACGGTACAAATACCGATAAATATCGAAGAATTCATACCTGAAATATTCCCGTTTATCACCAAAAAAAAAAAAAGTACAGAATTCATCTCTTTATTGTATGCCTCTTTTTAACGAATAAAAGCGTTTTTTTCAACAATGATGTTTAATAATATAGCTATTATTCAGTATCATGATGTGCCTAAATTTATATACATGCACAAAATTTTAAATTCTAGCATAAATTGCATTATTTAACAAAACTATCTAAATTAAAATTTCTATTGAAGTTTATATTTATTCAACTTACATTTTAAACTAATGTTTAAAGGGGCTCTAAGCCCCCTCTTCTCTGCCGCTCACCAATCCCGTTGATTGCTTCGCAATATTTCTTAGTATGAAGCAGTTTTTTTTCTGCCAAAGTTGAAATTATTCACTGATGTACTATAAAGAATTCTGTCTGCATTTGCTTATGATCCAATTTCCCACGTCCAATCATCATTTTTTCAATTAACTGTTTATTGTGAATTAAATTTCATTAGTAATGTAAAAAGTATTAAAAAAACTCGAATGATTCTATTTCGTGAACACGAATACTTTTGCGCAGCAAACTTTTTTTTCAATAGAAAAAAGCAATAAAATTGGATGTTATTTTACGATAAAATATTTAGTGCGCATAAACGTAATTAAATATTTTCACTTAACAAATTGGCTCATATATTAAATCCATTTGTGCATGAAGAAAATTAAAAAAAAATTTTTTTTAGACAATTTTTTTAAAAAAATCCGGAAAATAAAAGATATAATCTTTTCATCTGCTCACTCGATTATATCCGCAAGAAAGAGTGCTTTCTAATATTGTATCAATATAGCCAAAGCAAAATATATCAATACAATAGTGTGAGGAGCCCTCAAACAATTTCACAAAAAAATTACAACAAATAAAATAGAATATAATAAGTAAAAATATCACGTAAAAACATAAAATAAAATATAAAGAAAAACCAGAATAAAACATGAAAAGAAATCTATAAAGGGAGTAGCGAATTCAAGTGAACTTGATTGATTATAATTGATCTTTTTCGTGTTTTTTCGAATTTATTTATTATGCTCTCTCTCTCTCTCTCTCTCTCTATTTTAACTCAACAACAAAATTATAACATCGTTATTCCAAAAAAAAAGAAAAAAAAAATCTCACACGTTACGTAAAGCTATAAAAAGACCAAACGATTATTTATGAGAACGATTATTATGATTATTATGAACTAAACTTTATGGAAACGATTGCTTATGACGTCATTAGATAAAAGTTTCATTAACGCAATATTATCCAGTGTTTATTAATAATTTTGAGTGGCAATGTAAAAAGATAGTTGTTCTAAAGTTTTATAATAAAATATTTGTTTTGATAGAACGCAGTTATTTATTTTAGAATTCCAATATATTTAAATAGCTTTGATAAATCGGGTAGAGTTATTGGAAGCACGAATCAACACTCACTCAGAAAAATATTTACATTCCAAATTATCAAAATATATTAAACACAGTTTACTTAAAAATACTTATATCTTTTATAAAAAATGGATCACCGTGAATATCTTAGGCGATATCAACAGCGACATAGAGCTGAACATAATTTAGCAGCACAAAATTACCAGGAAAATAATCGTAGTGCTATCAATACGCGACTGCGGAATGCGCGGCGAAGAAACGTTGAAGAGTCAAGATGTTTAAATGAAAACGAATATTATGAAAAAGAAATTGATAAAAAATGTTGTATAGAAGGAGGTTTTAATTTTATCATTGCTTTTTCTTACTTTTAGTTGTTTTTTACTTACTTTCAAAAAATCGTTCAGCCGGAAATATTAATTAACAGTTCATATATGTTTGAGATATTTCTTAAATAATGCATAAAAGTGCAAATCATCGGTACACAAAATGATGTGAAAAGAAAAATTGAAGAGAAATGTACATAGCTAGGTTTTGTGAATATTCAGAGATCTATTTTAAATAATTTTTAATTTTATTGCTTTCACCTTATTTTTNAACAGTTCACATATGTTTGAGATATTTCTTAAATAATGCATAAAAGTGCAAATCATTGGTACACAAAATGATGTGAAAAGAAAAATTGAAGAGAAATGTACATAGCTAGGTTTTGTGAATATTCAGAGATCTATTTTAAATAATTTTTAATTTTATTGCTTTCACCTTATTTTTTATAACATATCAGACGAAAATATTTATTGATCATTGATAACATAACTATTTCACTTCATATCTGTTTTTTTATTAGTATTCAGCTTGAGAAAAAAATTAAATTGCTTAATTAAAATTGTCAAATTTCAGTTACATATGTTTTATTATATAATTTGCTTTTTGTCTGATTGAAACTAAAATATTTTGTCAGTTGACAGTATTGAAGTTAATTGGGCAATTGCTTCCAATGGTATTTGCTTTAGAAATATTACTCAGCATCAACTTATTAATATCACATGTTTTAATTTGTTTGCCATTTTTTAAAGTTCTTTCTTCATTAGGTTTGAATTTTTTTCAGTTTAAAAATTAAATTACTGAGGGGGGGATGAAGCACCATATAGGGAGCTTCCGACATCCTATAAGATCATCAATGATATGAGTTAGGCTCTGCCACGCGTGATTCGGATGCAGAGATTAATCTCCGGCTAAAACCCTATAGTAATGTGTTAAATAATATTGCTTCTTCGCTTTACATAAGTTTATAATATTGTTT